>NC_056735.1:451437487-451454987 GCF_019279795.1 Protopterus annectens
TTTTTGTTTAGTTAATGCAGAAAATGTCATCCTGCAGATCCAGACTATGTTTTCATAGTATCCAGGCTATACTGTAACTTTATATACAGAATTTTTAGGGTCTAACAGACTGAAGCCTGACTCCTAAGTAGTTAGTGAACACCTTGCAGGTACTGAGTGACATGACCTAGCTAGATAAGGTTTCTTAAATTATATGGTAATCAACAGTGCTAAAGTGGCTTTAACAGATCCCGAACGATTAATCCTACTGACTTGCCGGGGTTGTTTGGCAGCCTGTCAACTTAAGAGAACATAACAGGACAGTATTCATTCTATGAGCAGGTCTAAAGCATGATGTAAATCAAAGATGATATTGAGATTTAGTGCTGTAGAGTGAGTGCAGTCATTTAATTCAATGTTTCTGCCATTAGAATGAAGGCTATCTAGTTTGTACTAAAATAATTTTAACACTCTAACTCCCACTTCCCCATCTAGTGTTTTCTTGAGTGTCTCTTTTGATTAATTCTGTTATCACACATGACTTCTAACTGTCCTCTGGTTTTGTAGAATGCACATAGGTTTTGCTTCAAACTTGTATTTTCCTTCAAAAATGTTGGATATTCTGGCAAATCTTTGAAGATTATAATAACTAAATAATGCTAAAAGTTAAAGTTCCAGATGTCTTGTTCTTCAGAAAATGTGTTAAGGAGGAGTGTGGCCAAGATGGTGAGCAATGAACAGCACTGTATTTCTGCTCTGCTTTATTTTAACATCTCTGACAAGACTTCAAAAAAAAAAAAAAACTTGAATACTCCTCCAAAAAAACACTGTATGGATAAACTAACCTTTTGGAAATAAACTACCAGAAAAAATAAACTAATCTGCCACCTAATGTCAATCAATCCAATGTAACGGAGAATACAATGAAGAATATAACTTAGTATAACTTATGATGATTAATTAAAAAAAAGGTAAAAAAAAAAAAAAAAAAGTGAGCGAAGGTGGTAAACAACAATCACAACAGACAAGATACAAGATTAAGAGACAATGAAATATAGAGAGAATAATCAGGCAGATTTCTCCTGAAACAAAAAAAAAAAAAAAGAGAAAAAAAAGAGAGATAGAAGAAACGGATCGAGAAGGAAAAACATTTTAGAGCATCAAAGAGGAGAAGGAAAAGAGGAATGATACAGTATGAATAAATACCTGGCTGCCTTAAGACCTAACACTTCCCTGAAGCTCTTCCTTATTGAGGTTGAGGGCACACACACACTTCCAATATCATCACAAAGCAATCCAATCAATCAAGAGCAATGTCAGTGATTGGATTCTGTCCAGCCAAGAAAAGCTTATTTAAAAACAAAAACAAGTAATTATCCAGTTAAAATAAAAGAAAACGTTATAAGATTTGGAACTTCCACGGTGGTGCAACAGTAGCGTTGTTGCCTCACAGCAAGAGGTTCTCCCGTTCGATTCTCGGCTTGGGTTGGGAGTGCCTTTTGTGTGGAGTCTGCATGTCCTCCCAGCGGTCGAGTGGGCATTCAAAAGACATGCGTTGAATGGGCGTGCCTTTGTTGAAGGTTGGGTGTCGGGCTGGCAACTTGACACCATAAAAAACAACTGACAATCATTAGCGGACCGGAGTTCCGCAGTGGCGACCCCTAACCAGGAAAAGCCAAAAGACAAACAACAACAGCACCATTATAAGATTTGACAGTAGTTATTCAACTTCAGTTATGTCAAAAGGAAAGCATGTGTACGTCTTATATAGAACTTAAAGAAAAAAACAATATTAAAGCACACATTTTGTTTCCAGTAAAAATAAAGATTAATCTTACAGAAGAACAGGGGACTTTTAACACTTTGGAAGATGCTTTGGGGTTTATACAGAGAAATACAATTATAGAAAAACAAAGGAAATGGACTGTAGTTTGTCTATATCTCTCAAGAGAAATGCAACAAGGAGTGGATGGTCAGTTAAGGACAAAACAGTAAAAAAAAACGTAAGATAAATGAAAAAAATATTTCATTCTCATTGTAATATTGGTTTTGTAACAAAGAAGTGTTTCAGTAGTCAGAATTGGATAATACCACTTTTTACAAGGTAAATCGTTTTTATTTCTTATTTCAAATATACTTCTTTTAAGTTACATATATAAGTGAAGCTAATTAATTCCAAAAAGAGCTTAATCAGTCATACCAAATAGATCATTAAATGTAAAATATAACATGGTTTTGTGCTGTATTACTAAACACAGTACTTGGAAAATTAAAAAATGTCAGCCAAAAAAAAGCATGCAAAGTTTCATTCTAATTCACATACGTGGCTATTTTACATACACAAAATGTATTTATTTATTTATTTGCAATTTGTTAACAGGGGAAGTCCACTGGGCCTTATTGAGCCTGTTTTCAGTAGAGACCCGGGGAGAAAAGCTCCACACTAATAGAAAAGATTACACATTGCAAAAATAATAGAATCTTAAGAATTTATTTTTATTTATTTATTTTGCATTTGTTGACCTGGCACAGTCCGACTGGATACATGTCCATTTTCAGCGGAGGCCCAGGGAGAAAATCTCCAAGATAATTCACATTGAACATTTAGTAAATGCTAGTTTCAAGCAGATTACAGTCATAAGCAATACTAGCATTTAGCCCATGTAGTACTAACTTATTATAAAATACTTTACAAAACATAACATTATTTTCAAAGTTAAACATACATAACATTACATTCAGGTTTAAGACACATTGAGCAGAAGTTATACAATTGACCCTTCCTGAAATGGAGTGGTAGAAAAATGTTAGAAGTAGTTGAAGGTAAGGCACCTAAGAAATAGAGAGGTCACTAGTTGGGGTTAGTGCAAGGACATAACCAATGAGTTTTGAAGTATTTCTTGAGTTTGTTTTTGAATTGAGTTAGTAAGGGTTCTAGGGTCAAGTCAGCTGGGAGTCTGTTCCATATTTTTCCAACAGAGTTGGCAAACAGAGAGTCCCCAGGTGAGTAGTTGGATTTGTATGTTTGAACTAGGAGTGTAGTGGATGATCACAGTAGCTGGGTGCTGGTGTAGGGGCTGATAATATTTTTTAGTGCACGTGTATTTTCTGGCTGGTAAAGGACTTTATGTGCCACTATTAGCTGGTTGAACTGCAATAGGCTTGGCAGTTCAAGCCATCCTAGGTGATTTAGGTTGTGACAGTGGTGTGACCGGTAGGCTGTGCCAGTAGCAAATCTGGCAATGTGGTTATAGCAGGATGATAGTTTATTAAGATCTGTTTTGTTTAAGTTGGAGAATAGAGGTGAGGTGTAGAGAAGAGCTGATAGCAGATGGGGACCGACAATTGCAGTTCTAACAAGTGGGATAAGGAAAGGTTTGATTCTGTAAAGAAAGCCAAGTTTTTTATTAATGGTTTTGATAGTTTAATTGATATGTGCATCAAACTTCAGGTTGTTATCAACTATGATACCCAGTAGTTTAGTTTTGGCTTCTGGGAAGATGATAGCGCCATTGTTAACAGTTATGTCGAAGGATGACAGGGGGGTCCTGCATTTGGGGGAGAAGAGAAGCAACTTTGTTTTGTTGGGGTTTAGGATTAGATGTTGATTGGAGAACCATCTTTCCATTGTATTGAAGGTATTTTGGGTTAATGTGAATAAAGTAGCTGGTGAGGTGTCAAAACAAATCAAAGTAGAGTCATCCACATATTGAATGCAGGTAGTAACTGGGATGACTGAATGAAGGTCATTGATAAAGATGGAGAAAAGAGAGCAAGTCGGGTCCTAGGGACTCCTGCACCAGTAAATTCTTTTTTGATCTAAAGGGTACTATTTTCGAGGTAGGGAGTGAAAGAATTAATTAAGGGATGGCAGTCAGAGGGTATAAAGATGAGAGTTTGTGCAGTAGTGTAAGTTGTAGTGTAGTAGGTAAGTGGTTAGTTCAAAGGGTTTTTGGGAGTGACATACATGCATGGTGGGAAGTTGAACCATACATAAGAGAGGGGATAAGGTAGGTGGATGCTAGTGTTTTCCTAGAGGAGGGGGTTAGGTATTGATTGCATCTGTAAATCAGTCCAAGTTTTTGAAGTTTTTTTTTTTTATATTTTGTTGTACATGGATATCAAATTTTAGTTGTTCATCTATGACTACTCTGAGGAGTTTTGTGGGGGATGATTTCAATTAAATATTTATTTTGGCTATAAATTTTGAAAGTTTCTTTGTGTGATATGGTAGATTTTGATGGGGTGAAAATCACAATTTTAGTTTTGATTGGGTTCAGAGCTAAGTGGTTGCTGAACATCCAGGCTTCAGTGGTGTTTAAGGCGGTTTGTGTTTTGAGTAATAAATCAGAAATTGAGTCAGCTGAGCAGACTACTGTTGAATCATCAGCATACTGAATAATATCAGCATTGGAGATAGAGGTGCAAAAGTTATTGATAAAGATGTTGAATAATAGGGGCCAAGTATTGAGCCTTGCAGAACTCCAGTAGGGGTATTGAGGTAGGATGAGAAGGAGTTTTGCCATCTGACGGCATGTTGCTTGTCTGAAAGAGAGCTAGAGAACCAGTTTATGGTGGTGGGGAAGAGATGGAAGTGAGAGGTTTGACAGTAGCAGAGGGTGGGAGATGTCATCAAATGGTTTTGAGAGGTCTAATACTATGATTGCAACAGTTTTTCCTGAGTCACGGGTCTTGTTAACTGTGTTGAGGTATGATATAAGGGCAGTAGTAGTGCTGTGACCAGGTCAAAAGCCATGTTGAGATGGAGATAAGAGGTGGTTTTGGGTAAGATGGGGCATGATCTGAGTATGGATAACCTTTTCTATTATCTTGGAGATTGGGGAGAGGATGGCAATAGGGCAAAAATTGGATATAACAGTTTTTGCCTCCTTTGTAGAGTAGGAGAATGTAAGCCCTTTTCCACAATTTGGGTACATTAGATTCCAGAATAAATCTATTGATCAGGATACTGATGGGGCAAGCTATGGCTTCAGCAGCGACCCTCAGGAAAGTGGGTGGTAGGTTATCAGGAGCGTTAGAGCAAGGTTTGATCTTTAAGAGTAGTCTTTTTATAGTTAAGGTGGAGATGGGTTGAAGTGTAAAGTTGGTGGAGGGAAGGAGTCAGGGGTTAGTGGAGGTAGGGGAGTGTTGGCAAAATTGGGAGGGGGAGGGTGAATTAGTGGAGGGAGGTGAGTGTTGGCAAGTTTGGGAGGGGGACAGTGAATTGGGGAAGGGAGTGTTATTTGCTTTGCTAGTAATAGTAAAGGTGGCAGTGATGTCAGCTGTACAGTGTATAAAGAAAGAATTAAAAAGTGATTCTATTTCCTGGGAAGTCTTGTTGTGATGTGGGCAGTGATTCTCTTTGGTGCCTGGGTTAAGGAGAGAGAGGAGATGGAATTCCAGAATTTTTTGGGTTTAGATTGTGACTGGATTGAATTTTAGTGTAATATGTTCTGTTGTCCTTATGAACTAGTTACTAGTTTATTTACTTGGTTGTGGATTTGTTTAAAGTGCAAGAGGGAGTCTTGTTTTTTGTTTTTTCTGTAGCACTTCAGGATTTTGTTTCTGAGGTGTATGAGATTCTTAGTGGGTTTGGTCAGCCATGGTGCAGGATTAGATTTTATTCTTTTTATTCGTATTGATGCTTGGTGGTTTGGTGTGTCTATGAAAGAATTATTGAAATAGTTGATGGCGTCATCTAAAGGGAGTGTTTTTAGTATGTTCCAGTTTATACTTTAAAGGGTGTTGGAGAAGAGTAGTGAGTTAAAGTATGTTAGGTTGTGAGTTAGATTGTTGGTGTTGTAGGGTGCTTGGAGTGAATGTATGTGGGGAGGTGGTCACTTAAGGAGTCAGGTAGGGTGCCTGCTTCAGATATTTTGTTGGGGTGTGTGACAAGTATCCAGTCCATAATGGACCCGGATAAGTAGTCTTTGGAAGGTCTGGTTGGGGAGTTTATAACTTGGGTGAAGTTGAATAGATTTATATTGTTGGTGGAGGGGTTGGAGGTTACAATTGTCCAGCTGATATTTACATCCCCTAGAATAAATGTTTCATTTTTTATGTTGGAGGAGATCCAAGTGAGGATATCTTCTAGTATGGGGATGTTGTTTCCTGGTGGGATGTAGAGGGCAATGAGGCAGAGATTTTTATATTTGTTTATTTTTAAGACGGTAATGGTTATTTCTGCATTAGCGAACTGGGGAATGTGGTTGGAGTATGGTATTATAGTGAGGGAGTTAGCAAACATTATTGCAACTCCACCTCCTTTTTTATTGGGTCTGTCAAATCTGATTATTTGATAGCTGGGGGGGGAGATTTAAGAATCCTTGATATAAGGTTTGAGCCAGGTCTCAGTTACGGCAATGATGGGTTGATTATGGGAGAGCCATGCATGGAAGTTGGGAATTTTGTTATGGAGGCTTTGGGTATTTAGTGTTACCAAGTAAAGGGATTTGCGGGGGGTTGTTTGGAGGTATGGGGTTATTGTTTAAGGTATGTTAGGGGCCTGGGATGGGGTAAATGTCACCAGATAAAGGTAAGGTGGAGAGATAGAGAAAGGTGATAGAATAAGGTGGAGAGGTAGAGAAAGTATTGGAACATCACTACACAATTACCACATCATTAACACCTTTATTAGCTGAATTCTTGTCACATATTACTGGCATTCTTTCAACACAAGTTTTATTGTTAGTAGTCCTTTAAAGATTGATAGAAAGCTTCATATAAAATAATTGAAAACCAGAGAAAACATCCACATATGAAATGTAGAAATCATTATTTTATCTCTAATTATGTTTAGTTACTGTCTTCTTACAATATATAGTAGTTATTTACTGTTTAAAGTAACTTGATAAGCCTTTATTTTAAAATGAAAGTTAACAATGAATACTCACAATTCAGACAAGTTTATCTGTACATGCAGAGTTTCTGAAAAGCGTTTATCTGTATTTGTGGAAGTATTTGAAAGTTTAAAGAGTTTCATGTTTTTTTCTTGATTAGATGGCTTTAAAGGGTTAATATTTAAGACTACTACCCTACTGGCTTCAACTATCCAATATGCAGATGACACAATACTCATATGCGCTGCTAATAACCTGCAACACCTCCATGATATAACCCAAATATTATCTTCACATACCTGAGCTATGACTCCCATCAGCTCATACTCAACCCCAATAAAACAAAACTCATGATCTTCCAACCCACAAGATCCCCCCCAGCACCTTCTACATCACAGCTAGGAATAATACTAAAATTAATGCCAATTCACAAATAATAATAATAGATAACCTAAGATTTTACCTACATATAGCACAAACAATTAAGAAAGTTCACAAAAAATGGGTACTCTTTACAAAAATAAAAAGTATCTAACTAGCATCTCTAGGGTTGCCATTGTTAGATCCCATCTTCTATTAACACTTCTGTATGCTTCCCCAATTCTCACCCACCTTAAAAAGACAGATTTAATTAAACTTGAAACACGCTACAATAAAATAGCTAAATTTTCAGCTGACTACCCGCATCATCCCCACCACTGTCCTCCTTAAAAAAACTCTCCTGGTTAGAACTCCCATAACTTCTATCCTATAGCCAATTAACCTTAGCACACAAACTAGTATATCAACCTGAAAAAAAAACGCCCTTCTAAATATTCTCCAGACCCATACCACAAATTGAAGTCTGCAGTCAACAAATAAATCTCTACTACAAGTGTCCAAATCCACTAATACACCAGGGGACTCCCTATTTTCTCATCATGTAGCAAAAAGGTGGAATTCACTACCTCACACCATCAGAACCATCACAAATACCAGCCAAATCAAAAAGATTCTTAAAAATTATCTTAATGATATCTGGCTTTGCTCTTGTACTACTCCAGGCTAACTAACTTTAATAGTTTTGGTCACACATTTTCTTCTTCCCTGACCACCTCATAATCTATGCTCTCTCTCATGCCTAGATAATTTCTAACCTCATCTTTTTCTATCAAATTTCCCCTTACAAACCCTTCTTCAGCTTACTTTGAGAAACTACAATGTCTTCACTACAATAAGGAACTATATCAGATGATTGTACAATACAAATGTCAGCTATAATAGCATTGAATGTAATTTTTGGTGTACTGTATGTCTTGTATATTATTTGTATAATTTTTTGTATATGCTTTGTATAATTTCTTGTATAAGGTTTGTATAATCTCTATATGTGGAGCTTTTCTGCCCAGGTCTGCACTGAAAATGGGTTTTATCCGAGTCTGACTTTCCCAGTAAGCAAATGTAAAATGAAATAAATAAAATCTTCTTCTTTCGGCTTTTCCCAGTCAGGGGTCACTACAGCAGATCATCTGTCTGCTCAAGATTGGCAGTGGAGTTTTACGGTTTCGAGTTGCCAGCCTGGAGCCCAACCTTCCACAGAAGGCACACACTCACACCTAGGGCCAATTTAGAGTGTCTAATCCACTTTTGGAATGTGGGAGGAAACCGGAGCACATGGACGAAACCCACGCGACCACAGGGAGGACATGCAGACTCCGCACAGAAGGCACCCAGCCGAGAATCGAACCAGAGAACCTCTTGCTGTGAGGCGGCAACGCTAACTGCTGCACTACCATGGCTGCCCAAAATAAAAAATAAAATAAAAATGAAAATAAAATTGAAGTGTTTAAATTCACTCAGGAGTGCCACAAGCATTTCTGTGCATGTAAATAAAGCTAAACATACTATTTTTGCACTTTTAACATAATTTAGGTTTAAAATAAGCTATTTAGTGGGGCGAGCACTTTTGTGAGGCTTTATAAGCTTTAAAAGGTTCTATAAGTTGTTCTTCTTTCCTTCTTCCTTAAAGTGAAAGCTGATCTTTCAACTCACCCTTTGAAAAGGAAGTAATGCATTAGAATTAAAACGGGAAATGCAGTGTGCTCTAAGTAGTAACACTGATAAATTAACGTAAAAGCACTCATATCTAGGAAATAAAACACATTGTATTAAATCATACATGGGGAATATACATAATTCATATAATGCTATAAATTAAAAGTAAAAATGAGCTTTAAAACTAATAATAATAATGGTTTGTACCTACGATTGCTTGTTATATATTAGCAGACCGATTGCCTGTTATATAATAACAGATTGACCACACTGCAGTTTATAATAAGAAACTACTAGTAGGACACAAATGATTATATTTTGTGTTATTTCATTTAAAAATCACAAATAGAATATATCTGATAGATTTTATTTAAAATATTTGAGGTTAATTAAATTTCCTACAATATAATGCATAATAAACAAGACAGTGGATTGCTCACAAGAAATTAAACAAAAGAAGAAATTAGAATAATGATTGCCTGATATATAAAGGATCCGTAAAAACTAAAAAAAAAAATGTAGCCAAGCTAGACATTCCACTGTGCAATTCCTTAAAACCTGAATTTGTCCATAACAGACTTAAACAGGAAGAACGTCATGGACATTCAGAACTGCCATATAGTTGAAACACCTGATGTCCTTAAGGGGTCATTTGCATATATTACATGTTACCTCTAATGAAAGAGGTTGTAAGGAATCACTCCGTGGAAAGTCTAGCTTGGTTAGATTTTTATTTTAGTTTTTACTGATTGGTTTGTCTGTGTGACCTTGGTATTAATTTTTTAGTTTGATATAAAAGGGATGGTATATCTGTTCTTTCAACCAGCATAGTATATGTGGATCATCACTGAAGTATGGAGTTCATGGTATAAGATAGCAAGTATAAGCAGGGACAGAAAGAGATGGGGACAAATAGGCATGTATACAGCAAATCGATTGTTGTTGTATAAATAATTGTATGTACAGTAAATAAAATAAATAATAATATGCAGCTTCTTGTCCTTTATAATAACAGATGTGAAATTAACATCTGATAACCTTCTTATTGTAGTCTGTGGACTTAGAAGTGGTTGTAAGAAAAGGTGGGAGCAGTGATAACTAATTTGGCTTATTTTAGAGTGAAAAGGGACCTAAGTAGCATTCTCTCTTTCTTAATAACATATAAAGGGCTTTCTTAAAATGATTCATATCAAGATAAGGAACATATGTGTACAAAGCAGAAGCATGAGCTAAGTGTAGTTAGTCTAATGGGGGAGGTTGAGATGTAGTTTGTTTGATTTTTATCAACAAACTAGGAATATGTTATTCCATGGTAGAATGTTTTAAGGTTATATTGTTAGATAATATTCTAATTGTTTTAAATATTTTGTCCATGGCTGAATGTTCTTTATAATTATCTCTGAAGTGTATAATAGTTCATTACATAAAAGTATTTTTACTAATACTTTCGCTTACAAATGTCTGATTTTTAATGGTTATCTGTTAATATTATAAGATTAAATAATCCAGTAAAGAGGGGAAGCTTGCTTAATACCTGAAGTTGCATAAAGCTAAAATAGTATTTTTACAAGAAACGCATGTACTCAATAAGGATGTTTTTTAAACAAAAAAACATCCTTATTAAATTATCATGTAGGACAAAGGACAATTGCATTTAAATAAATGAAAATAAACCTTATTGACGCAATCTCAGTTGCAAGCATTATACATTACAAACCATGCCGACATTATTTATTTATTTATTGACATTTGTTAACCTGGTTGGTCCAACTGGGCCTGTGGCCCATTTTCAGTGGAGACCCAAGGAGAAAAGCTCCAAGAAAAATACAGTCTACAGAAAGATGATACAATTGTAGCAAAAAAATTTAAATCAGAATCAGTTATGCAAAAAATCAGTTATGCAAGAACATTTAGAAAAACATTGCATAAAATATACACGCAAATAAATGAAATAATATTTTAAGAGTTAAAATTTTATATTTACATATTTACAACCAGGTTTAAATCTTTCAGTCGTGAATTGAGAGTGTAGCTTCGTAAGCATGCACTATGGGGGGCACTTGGTTCTGTGGGGAGAGATTGACGGGTGAAAGGGAGTTTAGGTTGGGGCTTGACAAGAGCAAGTTATGGAGTTTAGTAGATGATGTTTGAGTTTTTCTTTGAAGTGGGATGGGTGAAAGGTGGAACATATGTCTCCAGGAAGATTGTTCCAAGCTTGGGAAATGGAGTACTTATACAGTTTGCCCACTGTTTTTTTGGGGTGGTAGATGTCTAATAAGTGTTGAATAGATGAACGGAGGGGATGAGAAGGAGAATAGATAGTAATGAAGGAAGAGAGAGCAGGGCAGGATGAAGGTTTATAGAGAATGGTATGTAACATTTGAAGTTGTTGTAGCAGCAGTAAATGGGGGAATTCAAGCCAGAGGAGAGAGTTTAGGTCTGAGCAGTGATGTGTATTGTATGGAGAGCTAGTAATAAGTCTAGCTATCTTATGATAAGTTTGTTAGAGTTTGTTTAAGGTTGTAGTTTGAATGTTGGTGAGCACAGGGGCAGTGTAAAGAAGGGAGGGGAGGAGAAAAGCTTGAGCAAGGGCCAGTCTAGCA
This sequence comes from Protopterus annectens, assembly GCF_019279795.1. Lineage (NCBI taxonomy): Eukaryota > Metazoa > Chordata > Ceratodontiformes > Protopteridae > Protopterus > Protopterus annectens. The sequence goes on from NC_056735.1 coordinate 451,448,943, forward strand.
TTAGCAGTTAGAAATGTTTTGTTTTGATAAAGTAAACCAAGTTTTTGGTGTGTTTTATTTTATAGATCGAAAAATGTGCAGGTTGAATTTAAGTTCGTCATCAATAATGACCCCCAGGAGTTTAGTATGACCTTCCGGTTGTATAATAGTGTTATTCGAGGAAGTAATAGCAAAGGTGGATTTGTGGTGAGAGGGTGATCATGGAAGAAATAGTAAGAGTTGGTCTTTCTAGGATTGAGGATGAGTAGGTTACCAGATAACCAGTGTTCTATGGATCGGAAGGCCTGTTGAGTAAGAGTATGGAGTTCAGAGATGTCAGAGATGAGAGTTGAATCATCTGCGTATTGGATGAGGGAGGATTTTTTGCAAGATGTATGGTGGTTATTTGTGAAGATATTGAACAGGAGGGGACTTAGGATGGAACCTTGTGCAACCCTAGTTGGGACAGGTAAGAATGGTGAAGAGGAAGAGAGACATTTGACAGATTGTTGCCTGCAGGATAAGTAACTGGTGAATCAGGCAAGGGTGGAGGAAGACAGGTTAAGACTTGCAAGTTTAGATAGTAGGAGGGAATGGGAGACTGTGTCAAAGGCTTTGGAAAGGTCGAGGAAGAGACAAGATATGAGTTTATTATAAGGGTTTCAGCAATGGTAGATCTTAAAGAACAAAATAACTTCATTTATTGGCATAATTTTTTTAAATGGAACTGAAATACATTCTGTTGAAAACTTAATGCCTAGATACAATCATGATTCTAATACATGGATAACACCACAAATATTAGGGATTTTGTAAACTGAAAGATAAATAAAATGTATAACTTGGATGCAAAATCTTTCCCCCAATATTGGAATTCCTAATTAATATTAATAATAAAGCAAAGGAAAATAAGTCTTATCACAGATTTATAGAATTCTTAGATTAGGCTTTTTACACTTAGACAATACTTTTTGGAATTATTCCACAAAAATTAATAATGGAAATTTTACCAATGAAGATAACAAAATAGTGTTAAAATCAACAGAAGAAAATACATTCTCTTTATATTGGAAATTTGTCACTTGGAAACTCTTGCACAGAGCGTTTGTTATACCTAACAAGGTTACAATTATGTATAAATCAATTAGAATCAAATGCTGGAGATGTGATTCTGAGGTACAAGCTGATTGGATATATATGGTATATGAATGTGAGCTCCTCTCCACTTTTTGGAAACAAATGAATAACATTATTCAAGCATTGTGGCTGGATAGATGTAATATTTCCAAGTCACTGATTTTATTTAATGCTACAATCATTGAAATAATTCCAAGGACTCAAGTGCCTCTTCTTTGGTGTATATTGGCAATATCAACAAAAATAATAACCAAGAATGGGAAGAGTAAAATTACTCCCTCTTCTACTGAATTTCTTAGTATGGCAAAAATTGTATGTTGTAGTGAGTTACATACAATGAAGTTGAGGACCTCTAATACTACTCATTCCTTTTAGTTGCAGCTAAAACTTAAAGATTTGCTTGAAAAATATTAATTGTGTGTTAAAGTGTATTAAACTGATATATTACACAGCTGTGGACATATGAAAATAATTATTTGCTTTATTTTACTCTGATTGTTCATTGTTATTAAAATCAAAATAAAACATTTAAAAAACAAAAAAAGAAAGAAAAATATGTGTTAATGCAAATTATGTTATAAGATTGACTGGACAAGAACAATATTTAGAAAGTATCCTCAGTTTTGGGTCTTTGTCTATTTTTTAATTTTGTTCATAATTCTCTCTTTTTTTAAATATCTATTTATCACTTGTGACAGGCAAACTTACATTTATATAAAATCTATCAAACCATATTAACAAGTTTACATTTTTAAACATTACAGTATATAGAACAATATATGTGATGTATAGTATAAACAACAGTACATAAAATATTCAATCCCTGCCTTCTCTTAAACCCCATTCCTTCTCCAAAGCATTTTCTGCATGTATTGTTTCCACAATTTCCATTTTTTCCCTATACAATTTACTCCTTCACTTTTCTAATGACCAGCTTCCTGTTCTTTTATCTCTGTTACAGTATTTACTACTTCAAGTACATTTGATGTAGGTTTTGATTTCCATTTTTAGCAATAGTTTTTTGGCAACCACCAGAATTAAACTTAACAAGGCCTTACTGTGTATAGACAATTCAGATTCTATATCCCAGCTTAAAAAAAAATCATTGAGCTAAAAGGTCAACAGATATGTCAGTCATCCAGGAAGAACTTTCCATAGGTCAGCAAACCTCTCTCTGTGTCTCTGAGATGAAATGGGTCCACATTGTATAGAAATAGCTGGTACCTACAATTTGTTCTTAGTGACCTCTCCTCCCCTTTATGTGATTTCTGTGTAGTGTTATTCTTTCACAAAAAGACATAGATTTTTAGGAACTATATCACATCTCTTCTATCTTTTCTTGTCTCTAGGCTGTCACCCATTTAAACATAAACCCAGTGCATTGTGTTATTATGAATCACGAGAGTAGCACTTTGTTTTTTAATCAAAAAGTATTTATTTATTTAATGTGTTTGTTTGTTAATTGGAGTAGAACACTGACTTTTAGGAGCCTTTTTAGGCTAAACCCAGGGTTACAATACAACTAGTAAAAAACAGTAGATTTTACAAAAAATGAGGTCGGGATACAAAATATTATGAAACATTTTATGTATTTTATTATAAAACATTTTAAGTATTTTCTTCTGATTTATTTCTTAGAAAAACTGCATTGCCGCCTACTTTTCGGCATTTTCTTGCTTGCAAAAGTTGATATCTGTGTTAGAAACAGTATTTAGAACATACCTAGAGCCTGTTTATTGCATTTTTTGTGTTGCACTTAATTTAAAATAGTTTCTTCTTAAAATTGCATTTTACCTGCCTCTGATCTAGCACACACGTGTTGGGGTCATTTATTGCACTGTTCTGATTAGTTTGCTACTTGTGTGTCTCTGCTATCCTTAAACAAAAACAAAAACAAAAAATCTTGCTATTTTCCCACTTTCTATAATTAAAAAAAATGTTCAGCTACAGAGTTGCTGTTCTGAACTGTTTGATAGTTTTTTGGAGGCCAGTGCTTACTTGGGCTAAAGGGAAGTCTCTGTGTTCACCAGTGGCAGTGGTTAACACTGAGCAGCCTGCCTGTCCCTGTAGGAGTGGTTACTGCCTAGAAACTGTAGTTTTATTGGCCATTTTGGGTCAATTCCAAACTCCTTGATCTCTCTCTTAAAACCCTGCAGCCGCATGGTTTTGGTGTCTTTCCAGGCTTGATAGTTGTTGCTGAAGCACCTACCAAGAGGAGAAAATGCTGAGAGAAGAAAGGAGCCACTTTTGAGATTTAAATATTTTCTTCCGATTTATTTCTTAGAAAAACTGCATTGCCGCCTACTTTTCAGCATTTTCTTGCTTGCAAAAGTTGATATCTGTGTTAGAAACAGTATTTAGAACATACCTAGAGCCTGTTTATTGCATTTTTTGTGTTGCACTTAATTTAAAATCATATTTTCTTAAATTTGCATTTTACCTGCCTCTGACATAGCACACACGTGTTGGGGTCATTTATTGCACTGTTCTGATTAGTTTGCTACTTGTGTGTCTCTGCTATCCTTAAACAAAAACAAAAACAAAAAATCTTGCTATTTTCCCACTTTCTATAATTTAAAAAAAAAGTTCAGTTACAGAGTTGCAGTTCTGAACTGTTTGTAAATTTCTTGGAGGCCAGTGCTTACTTGGGCTAAAGGGAAGTCTCTGTATTCACCAGTGGCAGTGGTTAACACTGAGCAGCCTGCCTGTCCCTGTAGGAGTGGTTACTGCCTAGAAACTGTAGTTTTATTGGCCATTTTGGGTCAATTCCAAACTCCTTGATCTCTCTCTCTTAAAACCCTACAACTCTCTTTTTGCACGGTCTTGCGCACAGAGCAGCGTCGGGCAGCACCAATTAGCTGGGGTATACTGTTCCTGGCTCCACAAAGTCTGCGCTGCAAATTTTCCTTTAGAACTAGGCAAGCCTCAACTCAAGTGCTTCAGATCAACTGCTCTTATTGCAGCACTTGCATAACCCAAAACAGCACTTGTCCAAATCTCCTATACAGCACTATTATTTTCCAAATCTCCTAGACAGCACTATTATAATACAGCATAAGACCCTCGATTGTCTGCAAGACAAGTGAAATTTACTTTTCCAAGCATGTCCAGAGGTCAGCTTCAGGTGTACTCTCCAGTTCATCTAGTGGAATTGGGCATCCTGAGGCAATGTCACAATTGCCTCATGTATACAGACAACCCTCTCCTCTTACCTCTAGACACAAACACTTGTGAGAGATGCAAATACACAGCCAGATTGGAGGCTAAGCGCTCTCACCCATGACTGTAACAGACAGTCAAGAGGGGAAGAGACACACTAGCATCACACCACCAGTCACACATGGATCTACAAAACGAGCACCGGCAAAACATACACATAAATACACAAAAACGTATTCGGAGGCACTAGGTACCGATCTGAAAAAGAAACAGTACCCTCCAAAGCAGGCAAGCAAGCAACCTGCACCTCCAAACACAAGCCAGAAAACACATAATTCACCTCAGCAGTGTGCCTCATTACAGCCCCTAAGGCAAAACACCATACCCAACACGCTAGTAATAGGAAGACTCTATAGTAAGGCACACAGATGTTCCACTCACCAGGCTGAACAAGGAGAAGGTTACTGTTAGCTGCCTGTCAGGTGCTAGGATCTGCCACATAACACAGGCACTTAGGTCACTCCAGAACAAGTACAAGTATGACGCTTTCATTGTACATGCTGGTGTGAATGATCTAAGACGTACCTCCCTGGACTACATGAAAAGAGACATTGAGGAGCTCTCTGATCATGTAGCCCAAGCTGGTATGACCCTGACCTTGAGTAGCATACTACCTTCACCTAGAATGATACCACAATACAAAGACAAAATGATCAATTTCAACAAATGGCTAAGCTTCTGGTGTCATTCTAAGGGGATCCAGTGTCTGTCTGCCTGGGATGACATGATAGACAAGCCTCGCTGTTTTGCCAGAGATGGTTTGCACCTGTCACCCCTAGGCTTTCGAATACTGGCCAAGGCTCTTGGCTGTGGCTGACCAAGTTTGCGGACGACTGCAAACTGGGTGCTATAATAGAGTCTCCGGCTGACATGGATATCCTCCAGAAGGGCCTTAATGAGACTGATACATGGTGTCAAAGCCATGGTCTCAAGCTAAATGCTAAAAAATGCATAGTAATCCCCTTTGGTAAAAACAGAGTACCCGCGAACTACCACATAGGAGGTAACCCCCTGAAATCTGAAGTAGTAATAAGGGATCTAGGGACCCAAGTAGATAGTCAGCTTTCCTTTGATAACCATGTTGCCAAGGTGGTTAGAAAATCCTTCTATGTGACCCATCTGATCATGAAAGGGTTTGCATCAAGATCTAAGGATGTAGTGGTGCCCCTCTACTCTTCCCTCATCAGACCCATTATTGAGTACAATGCACCAATTGGAATGTACCTGGCTAGGCATCTCCAGCAGCTGGAGAGACCACAGAGGTACCTCACTAAGAGGATTACTGGCCTCAAACAGTTGCCCTATGCAGCAAGATTGAAAAAACTAAGGCTTTTCTCTGTTGCATACCGCCTTCTCAGAGGCGATCTCTGTCTAACATACAGAGCCATGTCCAACCCAGAACTGTTGAACATGCTACATCTTAGCAAAACCAAATCCACTCGAGCTACACGCTCTAGGGATATAAACCTCAGCACAACAATGAATAGAACATGCTGGAGGGATAGATTCCCTTTGCAAAGACTTCCCTTGCTATGGAACAAGGTCCCGATCTACATAAGACAGAGTCCCTCACTATCACTCTTCAAGAGGAACCTTGATGAGTGGATGGGTAACAGAAAGTTCACACCAGTGATCATACCAACATCTCTACTAGATAGGGCCCAAGGGTACTAGCTGCTAGATCAAGGGCCTGGGGAACTAACCAAAGGG
>NC_056735.1:451459987-451727487 GCF_019279795.1 Protopterus annectens
GGTGGTGATGAAATGGATAGATATTCTAGTAAAATTACATCAATTTTAACAGATGTTGAATATTAAAAGTCAGTTTCTAAAAATGAGATCTATGGTGCTTATTCATATATTGATATCATGTCAAATTACCTACTAATTCAAGAAGCTATTACAGTGAAATTGTATATTTGCTACTGCCAAAGATCCCGTTTTGGGATCCCAGAGGTTCACAAGGATCCATTAAATTTAACTATTCATCGTATTATGGCCTCTACAGGATCAAAAACTGAACCTCTGGCAGTTTATGTTGATTTTTTATGGGCAGCAACATATTTGTGTGATTTCTTGCATGTCATCTGTAGTATTGTGAATATCAACTGTGTGATGCCTGATGTTTAAGACTTGTTTACTTATATTCCTCACGTGATAAGGTTAGATTGGTTTACTAAAGTCTTGAAACATGATAAATTACTATCAAACGTGGAAGTAAGATTAATTAGTTTATGAAAGCTGTTTTGAAAAATAATTTTCTTTATTTTGAAGGTGAATATTTTCATCAAACCAAACACGTGGCTATGGGTGTGGATTCGGTACCCATTTGTACCAACATCATATTATGACATTGGAAAAACAATTTTGTTTTAATTCTTTGCAACTCTGCCTTCAATGCCTGGATGATATTTTTATTATTTGGGCACATATGCAAGCATTATACATCACTTATAAACCTTCCAGTCTTTGTCAGTTAAGTATTATATGGCTTATTCAAATCCTGCATCTTAAACCTCGTTCCTTCTCTGCATATATTGTTCCCACAATTCCTATTTTTTCCTATGAGGTTTGCACCTTCCCTTGGATCCCAATTCCAGTTGTTTTATCTCAGTTACTACATTCACTGCTTCTAGTAAAGTTGGTCTAAACTTTGATTTGCATTTTCTAGTAATTGCTTTTTTGGCAGCAACCATAATTAGACTCGGTGTGTCTAGGAAATTCTGATTCTGTATCATAATTCAAAAAAATCATCTCCCTAGTCAGTCCAATCCACTCACACAGCATGTCTAACAGAGCGGCCTGCAGGAAATCCTTAAAGTCTGCCAGCTCATTACACTCCCAAAAAATATGTTCCCAGCTACCTCTTTCTTGCCTGTCTCACCTTCAACATTTGCTATCCACCTAAGGAAAAATTCTTTGGAGTCTACTTGGTGTATAAAAATATCTATGTAAACACTTCCAGGCAAAGATCCTAAATCTTCTAGATTTTGTTGCATATTTGGGAGATATACATATCCCCCTACTGTCTCTTTGTGAATTTCTTATCCAATATCTCTTCCCAATCCTTTCTAAGCTCCTCTGATTGATTCTTATAATTATCATGAAATATTTTATATGCTTTACTAATTATTCCTTTTTTAATGGCAGCTTATGTTCTAGATTCTATTAAAAACTCTACCAGTGCTGGTCTTTCATTTAGGAGCTCCCTATTTCTTTCTCTTTGCCTATACTCTATCAGTCCTTGATAGGGAAGGCAATCTCTAACCTGCAGTCCAAATACATTTTTGGCCTTTTCCCATTCTATTACCTTTCCCTTTCTAGTTATTTGCTCCCAATACCTTGGTTCCTTTGCCAGTTTTCTCCAATAAATTCCATCCCTCTCTTGCTTATTATCTGTATCCCTGACCGCAGTCATCCCTATCAGCAAAATCTCTTTTCTCTATTCTCGTGCTGGTTTGGTTCTTATAATACTCCCTGCTATTTTATGAATATAATACTCTGTATGATTTTGGTTGTTCTCTTTAAGAGTCTGCATCCAAAATCCCAATCTCTCCTTATTTCTTGAGCTTCCTCCCTGTGCCAGCATCATTCTTCTCCACTTTGAATTACTGTTTTCTGCTGGTGCTATATATATATATATATATATATATATATATATATATATATATATATATATATATATATATGAGTCTTAAATGTGTTGCTCTAAAATACCCCTCAAATTAGGTAGTCCTAGTTCACCTTGTTCTATTGGTAAAATCAGCTTATCCCACTTGACCCTTGCTGTTTTCCCTTCTCAGATAACATGCCATCTGCTATTGTTGGTCCAATTTGATAGGATCCTGCAAGACTCTCTCACATTGGCTCTATAATTGAGCCCATGAAACAGCAGAAAGCAGAGCTGTCTAAGGTCATATTGCAGCCATGGAGAAAATGTAATTTTTAAAGCTGGAATCTCGATGGTCCACCAAAATGTGGAGTAAATAGTTGAGAGGAGTGTTGCATAGGGGTACCCCGAAAAGCATGGCACTAGGTCATTGCCTAGTTCGCCTATGCATAAGGCCAGTCCTGTATGCCATATCTCTGACTATACCTGCTACTTTGAAATTCCTAACATTTCTTTGCAGTTCACAAATGGCACAGCAGTGCAGAATTTAGCATTGCTGCAGCATTCTACTTGTTTTCCATTTCATTCTTCTCAGCGATTTTTTTCTGTGGAGTTTGGATGCTCTGTGTGTGTTTACAAACTGGGTTTGTTGGAGGTGCTTTAGTTTTTTCTTTCATCTCAAGGATGTGTTAAATAGGTGAACTAGTAATCCTCAAAACTGTCCAAAGGTGTGCATGGCTACATGTCAGTGAGTGTATGTGTGTGCATCCTGTAATGGGTCAGACCCTATCAAGGATTAGATTCTCTGCTTTGTACATGCTGAGTATTGAGATAAGTTTTGGTTCTACCATAACTATGAATTAGACTAATTAGGTAACTGGGGAATGACTTAATGAATTTTTTTCACTTCTACTCTCTGCTGGTCATTCCAAGGCCTCAATAACCACTCTGTATGAAAGCACTTCTATAATTAGACTATAATTTCCACCTTCCTAGTGCAGCCTGTGTACAATTGTCCATCATTTTGTCTTAACCCTCTAGTAGTCCCCTTATTATGGTATGTTGAGTCCATATAGTGTTTCTGCTTCTAATTTCTTTTTTTCCATATTGCATATATTGAGGACCTTTAGCCTTCAATATTTCTCCATTCTTCAACAGCACCCGTCACCACCACCATGATTATCTTGTTCTGTGAAATGCCTCTCAAACTGTATGCATTATTCTTGTTCTAAATCTTTTTCATACCTTTTTCATTCTTCTTGTCTGCACTTGTTGACTTGTATAATGCTGCTATCCACAAAGCATTTCTGCCACTTATTCTAGTCTTCCATTCAATATCTTAATTATCCATTCCTTCACCAATTCATCCTCTGCTTCTACCATCCCATTAGTCATACTGCGGCTCCCAACTGTTTATCTTTACTTCTTATAAAACATGTATCCCAGTAGACCTCAATAGCACCAAATCCCACTCAGTGTCCCTGAAGTGTATGTTTCTGGGCATCATCAGTAGCTCCATCCGATAGTATTGCATGTACCTAGCTCTTTTTTATACAGGTTCCTAACACTGTGCTGCATTGTAGTCCATTGCCTGTATCTACCGCATTTTATAATATTGTACCATAACTGTATCGTAGCATATAATTTTCTGTCATATCGCAATAATCTCACCCCTCTTATTTTATAAGCTGTAAATACAGAGTTTGTATTTTTTCTGCTTTTACTGTTTTCTTTGCTTTGCTATCTTTCTTTGAACTTTCTGTGTTTCTTATGTCAATAGAATTGGTATGTGATAAGGCCTCACCAGTGACCTATACAGTAATATAATCACATACTTTCTTAGGATGGATATCTCTTTCTCTGGGCTGCATTGTATACTCTGGAATGTATGACACTTGTTTTATCGAATTTAAGTTGTGAGTTTTAACTACAATCAACTCCCTTACTTCTCTGATAAATATCACTATGTCCCTTTCAGCATATATTTCTATTTCTATACAAACAGATTTATACTATATCTATCTATCTATCTATCTATCTATCTATCTATCTATCTATCTATCTACTGCCTTTTTCAGTAATTACCAAGAGCATTGTCTGCTTTAGTGAGTCACTTTGAATCAAATACTAGGAAAATGGAGATTGTAGGCATCAAACTCAGAACTGCAAGTTAAAGCTTGTTAGTAACTTATACCTTTAACTTTCTGCATTAGACCTCCAAATATTATGTTTTTGGTTTCCTAAATAATGCTTGTGTACTTTGTTCCTTCTTTATTCTAACTCCAGTACTTTAAACCCTGTGTTCTTTGCCTAGGCTACTCATTAGTTTTCCATGGCTCACAGAATACCTGTCAGGTTGCAGATTTTCAGCATTATCTGCAGTGAAGCAATGAAGTATACACATACCTCTCAACCTGGAAACATCAAAAATCTGGACAAGGCACATGAAAAATAGGTACAAATCTGTACACTGATTAACATAAAATTTCCATACATAATTATGTAACCCCACCCACTCGGAATTGTGGGATACCAACTTCCAAACGCAAACTGAAGAACAGACAACCAAAATATGGCACCAGAGTCCCCCTGCAGCCATTGCAATGTCCCATTACCTGGCTATTTCGCCCTATTTACCATAAACACTAATGTGCATACTGCTTTACTTCTACAATGATTTGGATTTTATTTTTTACATTTTATAGCGCACTGCACAATCACACAGATATCTGCTAAACTAAGCAAAGCAATACTGTCTCACAATGAAAATAGACTTGCCATTAAAGCTTCTCTGCCCTTGAAACTCACATTCATTGAAACAGCATTCCCACACCACATTCAAAGATAATACATCTGGCCAGTGGTGGATAAAGATTACCTAGTTTGGGCTGTTTTAAAATCATAGGCCCCTTGCACACAAAACAAGAAACATACATGTGTTCTTTGATACACCTTCCTGACTTTAATTCTATTCCTTGTATAATACAGTACACTTGTTAGACTTAGAGCACATTTTAAATTTATTGTTTGAACATTTTTCCAGTAGGCAATGAAAAAATGTAACGATAATAAAATAACAAAATGCATGAACCAATAATGACAAAACTGCCCAATTCAGAACATTTCCATCATAAAAGTCTACTTCCACACACACACTGAATAACAAAGATGTTGTGAAACAGACATCTGTAGGGCAAAACATTAAATATACATTTTAAATCATACATAACTGCTGAATGATAGTATGGTAATGGTACAGATAAAATGGTCTGCAGTTTACAAGTTCTTTTGCTAATTAAGAACTTAAAGAAGAAAGTACAACAAGATGATAAACTAGGTGGAAAAATGAGAAATCAGGGAAAGAAAATTTGTGAAAGAGAGGTTGTTCTGCATTATGTTAGCAATTTTTGCTTAATGGTTGCCTTGCCATGGCTCCTTTCTTGTTGGCTTTTCATTTAAATTGACATTGCCTAGTGGAACCAATCAAACCCTAAAAAAGAAAACTAAACAATACAAACTCTACCAACATACAGTTAACTTTTGTCTTCGCGAACAGATACAGGCACATTGACTATAAACCTGAACCATTGTTTCGCTCTTCACTTACTGAAACTACAAATCTGCATGTCGGTGTGTAAAGCATTTTAATTTTGCCTGAAAAAAAGGGGCAATTTGAACACCGTTCAAAGTACGGGAAATAAATATCACATGTACTTATACGCACCAGGCACCACTTTTAATTTATTCAAGAAAACCAAAAATGAAATAAGATAAAGTACGCAAGTATTAATAATTATATCACATAGAAAAATGCAGCCACGAAATAACTCCAACATACATAACTGCTCTTCCCCTTTCACTTAGTAAGGATAGATATCCTGAAAATCAGGGACATTTGAGAGGTATGCTTTACATTTTCTGTCCCCAGAAGGCCCAGATGGTAGGACAGCAATAGGCAAAGACATTCTGCTTTTACAACTTGAGCATGGTCTAAGTTTAATTGCATATGCCTCTAATAAAAAAAATCTTAAATCTCTCTATGTTGTATCTAATTAAATGTTTTGATTCATCATTCTAGATTCCCTGAATGAACTCCACTGCATTATCCTTCACAAAGCAAAATGACTACCAACAAAACATACAGCAGACCTTCTTTTGGACTCTCAGTTGTTCAAACTAATAGAATACAAACTCCCCTCTCCCAACCTGCAAGCAGGCTATCCCAAAGAACTCGAACTTCCATCCTTAGAATACAAGCATGCGTATAAAGGCTATCCCAAAGAACTCGAACTTCCAGCCTTAGAATACAAGCATGCGTACACACACACACACACACACACACACACACACACACACACACACACACACACTGACCCCAAACTTCGTGCCATCCTTAAGAACATTATGCTATAGCAAAAACAATTTCTCCATCTTAAGTCTAAAACTATGGGGGGAACGTTCATCCACCCTGAAAAAGCTAATCTGCTTCAATGAATACTTGACCACTTTCAAAAATCATTTCTTCACAGAAATGCAAATGTTTCACTTCAAGTGGCATTTCTTAACATATAGATGCACAAACCAAAGTTAGTTTACAAACTGTCTCTACTACAATTCTGTTGAACTCTTTCTCTTCTTAAATGTAGGACCCTATGTTCTGTAATACAGTAGACATACCAAATTTTTATTTTTTATGAATAACATACTATTTCATATTATAGTTCCTGTTTCAGTATAAAACTGTTATTAGGCTTATAATTCAAATGATGTATAAAACTTACAGCATGCTACAGCTACCATTTCTCTTATTGTGATGTTCTTATGCACTATGTTCCATTAACTGTTTAGTATTCCTCATAACTAAGCTTGAAACTAGTCCTCATGAACCACTGCTGTACCACAGTAAAAAGTAAATTAATGAAAGAACAAATGAGCAAATGAATAAATAGATAGGCAGATAGCTAGATAGGTAGATACAATATTATTTAAAATATTCTACAAGGAAGCACACACAGTAAAAACAGTTTAGAGCACAACAATAACAAGAAAGGACAGTGACACAATTGTTGTAAAGCAAATACAGAAAATAAAACAATTTGCACCATTTCATAACACACACACACACACACACACACACACACACACACACACACACACACACACACACACACACACCAGTTTGTTCCATTCACATTCCTGAAGCAGCAGACTAGTTCCTTCCCTCCATGAAGCAGCCCTGGCCAGACGATAATCCACAGAAGCCGTTTCCTTAGCTCCGAGTCTGCAGCAGTACCCTTAAGTTCCTGCTCGATCATTTCCTTAGCTCTGCAGCAGTACTAACCTTAAGTTCCCACTTGAGCTCGCAGACCATTCAAACAGAAGGAGGCAGCCAGCCGGAAATGCAGCCGCATGTGAGCCCTTGAGCTCAATTCCAACAGGCTGATGGAGCTGACGTCATCGCACATGTGATGACATCAGCAAAAATGTGGAAAAAGTTTTTTAAAAAAAAAGCTGGGCAAAAGTCGGAAATGAAGGGGTGCCAGTTATTTGACCCCAAAACTCAGTAAAAACTGAGTAATTCGGTACTGTTGGGAAGTATGAGTACACTATCCTATTGGGCCTCATATTGCTGCTTAGTGTGATATGTAAACACTGATGGCTACAGGACTTATTTCTGTCAGCCATCATTCTGTACTGAGTTCTGTTTACCATGGCCCTATATTTCTGATTTCTTTTTCTCTACTATTGTACTATTACTAAACCCATTTTATCTCTTTATTGCTTTATTAGAGATAGGACAGTATGTATGTTCACTTGCTTTGCAAAACATGATCAATGATCACACTGAAGTTCAAATAAACCATGATCATAGCATTCTCATGGAATTTAATAAATTTGTTTTAATATGAGCTTCACCTGGAAAGTCCAGGTGTTCCAGGTAATTTCTTCTGCAGGAATGAAGCATTTATGTATGTGTGGAAGAAGGTAAAGAATGGAAGCAGTAAAGCATGTCAGGCTTTGGGAAAGAGAATGCTATAGTCATGTAAAAGTCATATTTAGCAATTTTCTGTATTATTGAAGGCATAATGTTGGGCAATATCTAATGGTGAATTTGACCCCTAGACTATAACATTTTGTCCTCATTGACAATTTTCAGATACTGTGGAAGAGTTTACTATATTCCCTCTGGTTTACTCTGAGTGTTCTTTTCCTGTGTGACTACATTTCCATATAATTATATCCAAAGTGTCACATTTCTTCATTCAGATGTGTTCTGTCTTGTGTTATGAATATGCTTTTCCTGATCTGATGCTGTTTTCTCTGTGAGGTGTAAAGTGGAATGTCACATAAGAAAATTGACATACTTGAAGAAGTTGTATTTCATGATAGTAGGAAATGGCAACTGACTGCTGATAGCACTATATTTCCTAAAGACGTAGTGTGGACTATCCTAGCTCTACCGAGGGAACCGGGTATTCATGTTCATATACCTGTTTGGCAAACTCTTGCTGCTTTACAAAGTTATGCCCTAATAAAGCTTATATTATAGTAGTTAATAGTGCAAACCAATGGAACTGGGAATGAGGTAATGGAATGGTATCGGAGATTAATTCACTTTATACATTCTGTAGTAATGTTTGTAGATTAAACCATACAGGAACCATTGCAGAATGTTAGTTTTGATACACTATGCATTTCCAAATAGTTTTCCCCATTATATAAATATTTGCTGTAAGATTCTTTCTTTAGTATATAGTTTTTCCTGACTGGCCTGAATGACTCATAATTTGAAATCCATGCCTTCAGAGACCATGACACTGATGAAGCTTAGTGACAAAGTATTTCTCCTGCAGAAATATAAACCTTGTTTACTTTGTTGGGGCAGGGGGGAATTAGATAACCAGCTGAACAATGGCTAAATAAAACCAAAAAGTTTGTTTACACCATGGGTGTTATTTGGCATACGCAACTTACGAGTCAGCCTTGAGTGCCAATTGGTCAACAATGTTTGCCAACTTTTTTCCAGTGCTATTGCTCTGGCACCCCTGTTGGCAGAGGTCATCACCATAGTACCTTTAATAAAAATGCTGCACACTGTTTGGTTTCCAGGTTTTCTGTTCAGTTCCATCCACAATCTAAACAATATATCATAGAACTGCTGAAGCCCCAAATATCTGTAATTCGTTGTCTAGATAATCACAGATGGGTTTGAGCATACAGCCTGGAAACTTTGACTAAGAAAGGGTAATAACTGGGAAGACAATACAAACAGTATTGGAAGTCTGTATGAGGTAGCAACATGAAGGTTTGTAATAAAATGCTGTGGTTTGTGTGGTTAGGGTACCACTTATGCAGAATTAACTACTTTGCTTCATGGTAAGCCCCCCCCCCCTTAGCAGACAACCAGATATTATGGTCAGTGGATTTCATAATGAACCAGGATTGAATGCTTTATACTGGTTATACTGGGACTTACTTATTCCATATATGTAGCACAACTGAGATAAGTACTGTGACCGTTATTAGCTGTTATCTATTTTATTATAACCAAACATCTGAGATATATGCAAAGTCCCTGTATTTGCTGGGTAAAGAGCCTGTCTGTGGATCAAAATGACTGACTGTGGCCTGCTGTTATTTGTTAAACAAATATTATTCTGATTTTGCAGGACTTAATGTGCATTTGCATATAGGAATTACTTTACTGTGATGGCTTATAATGAGTTTGTATGAAACAGAGAATCACTGAAAGCATTGTGTTAATTTTAATTACATTCAGATATCTGAATTATATACAGTCACTTTACTGTGCTTTACCGAAAAGCCTCACCCAGACTCTGCTGCAATTTTCTGTGAGGGAAAGGTTGGTTTGCTTTTTATTTGTTGTATTCTGTATTGCTTTATTGCCTTTTTCTATTTTGTATACTGTGATTTGTTTTCTTTACACTGTGTTTTACTTGTATTCTGCTTTTAACTGCATATTAAAACTTGAAAAGACACCGCAGCTCTGTCTTTTGTGAGTCAGACAGAAACTTTTCCTACCCAGTTACTGTTATGTTCTTAAACACCTCTCTCTTTCTAGTTGCCTGCCCCTTATGTTAATTTCACCATATATCTCACTTCCTCTCTGCTTTCACTGGTTGGTGTGAGTAAGCACAAAATTATCATTTTGTGAAATCACTCCCCTTCAACTATTGAAATTTATTGGCCATCCTACTGTATTCCATAGTACCAGAATAAAAAAGTTACCACCCCCTTTCAATCTATCTTGCTGTTTTAATACTGACTCTCCACTAAAACTTAACTTTTTGGACAGGTAAAACGTAAGTTACCTACTTCCACATCTAACTCCTCTAGTGCACACTGCAGTGTTTAGGATTAACCATTTTTTTCATCTTACCTTTAAGCATCTATTGCAAGACCACCAGTTCTGGAGAGCCCACATTCTGCCTCTCAGTAGTCATCTTGGGATTAGTGCTTCTGTTTCCTCCTGGTGAGAGAAGGAGTGCAGTTACATTATTTCCTGGAGACTGCTGATCACCAGAAAGCTTAATAACTGCTTTATAGGTGACAGCTTGGAATCTGTGCTTATATTCTGATCCTGGTGAGAGTGGGAGCAGAGTGCATTGATTCCTGACTCTTCTGGTTGGAGAGTGAGTGTCTGTGCTTAATGTACCTGATTGGTCTGGTTAATATTCAAGGCATCTACCAGGAAAAAGGCTACAAGCCTGCAGACCCTTGCAATGTCTGGAACAAGACTCTGGATCACCACTTGGCCTGCTTCTCTTCTTGGGATTGGTGCTAACAGTTTGCTTCTGGTGAGAGAAGAAGCAAAGGAGTATTGTATCCCAACAGAGTGAAGCTGTGCTGAAACCAGCATTAGTAGTAGCCAGGTAGTAGCCATTCATGTGACTCCCCTCTTTTCATCATTCTTGACAAGATAATTCTTTATTTTCAGTAAGTACAGCTTGATATCTTCCTAACTTTAGAATATCTGCCTAAATACTTCATCCTTAAATTTTCAGGGTCTACATATTAGTTTCCACTCAAGAGTTTGGCAGTGCTCTGTACAGACTCAGACACTTTGAGTGACATTTTTCATGTAAAAGGCTTCAGTACTTAGTATATTGAGCTCATAACCAGGCATGTCTAAAGGTCAGTTCCCTGTGCTTTCTCCTGTCAACCTGGTAAACTTGGGCATCCTGAGGCAATGTAGCAACTGCCACATGTACACAGACAACCCTCTCCTCTTACCTTCCAACACTATGACTTGTGAGAGGTGCATATATATAGCCAAATTGCAAGCCAAGCACTCTCCAGCCAAGACTGAATTAACCAGTCGATTGGAGAAGGTTAACACCTGCACCACACCACATTCAACACATAGCCCTCCAGAACTTACACTACCACAACCCTCACATAGTAACACAAAACACACACATACTTTTGTGGAGGCTGTCAATAAAAATCTGCCCAAACAACAGAGACCTCTGAGGCAGAAACACAAACAACCACCACATCCCTGCACAAACCATGAGACACATAGCTCACTTAAACAGTGTGCCACTCAGCCAAAGCCCATAAGGCAAAATAACTTACCCAATACACCAGTCATAGGTGACTCAATAGTAGGGCACACTGATGTCCACTCACTAGGTTGAATAAGGAGAAAAGTTACGATCAGCTGCCTGTCGGGTGCCAGGATCTGCCACATAATGCACGCACTTAGGTCACTCCATAACAGGTACAAATTGTCATTGTCCATGTTGGTGTGAATGACCTGAGATGTACCTCCCTGGACTACATGAAAAGAGACATAGAGGAGCTTTCAGATCTTGTAGCCCAGGCAGGTATGACCCTAGCTCTGAGTAGCATCCTACTGTCACCCAGAATGATAGCACAGTACAAGCAGAAAATTATTGACTTCAACGACTGGCTAAGTTTCTGGTGTCATTCTAAGGGAATCCAGTATCTGTCTGTCTGGGATGACATGATCTACAGACCTCGATGCTTCATCAGAGATGGCCTGCACCTGTCACCCCAGGGATTCTGGATTCTGGCCAAGGCTCTTGCCACCCCTATAGTTCCTTTTTTAGACAATGTCCAGAAGACAAAATGACCACCATTACAGCTACAAGCAAACAAAATCTGAGGGTTATGCTACTCAAAACTAGAAGTCTAAATCTCAAAATGCAATTGCTCAAAGCACTCCTTAAAATGGAGAACATCGACATCTGTGCAGTGACTGAGACCTGGTTCAAGGCTCCGGAGAGCACCCCAGCACTACCAGGCTATAATTCATACCACACCTTTTGGCCCCTAAACCGGGACCGAAGCACTAAAGGTGGTGGTGTCTCCATATTCATAAAGGATATGAACACCTCCAGACTAGTACCCCAACATAACACATCAGCAATACTTCAGGTACAACTAACACTCAGTAAAACTGCAATCCAGGTTGTAGCTTGCTATAGATCCCCCACCATGTCCCAAGACTCCCATTCCACATTCCTAAACACACTGGAAAATATTAGGGTACAACCCAATACCCTTCTACTGGGAGACTTTAACTACCCCTCCATTAACTGGGAAAATTACTCATGTACCAACACACTTGCTCAATGTTTTCTGGAATTCATTAATTACAGTGCTCTGGACCAACTCATTTTTACCCCCACCAGGGGTAGAAACATCCTTGACCTAGTCATTACTAACATGGGCAACTGTTGTTCTACACCAGTAATCAACTCCTCCCTGGTCAGATCTGACCACAAGCTAATCACCATGGATATCCTCATCCCCCCCTCACCCCCCTAAAGGAAACCACCATAAAAGATAACTTCTTCAAAGCCAATTTTGGGCTTCTAAAAACAGAAGCGGCTAACTTCACAACACCCATGCAAATGGAAAATAGGTGCATGACTGATGAATCATACACCAATGCACTGTATGAGCACATACACAAGTGCATGGAATGGGCCTACCAAACAGAACCAAGACATTCTCCTCCAAAAATAGGAAGCCAATCTGATGGTCCCCCACCATAAACAAACTCTACAACAGAAGGAAAAAACTGTTGCAGAAAAGGGTGAATTCTCAAGACTGGAAAAACTCCCTTGTTAGCCTTAGAAAAAAACTGAGATCCATCATCAAATCATCTAAAGCTAGCTATGAAAACAAAATTGCTGCAGATTCTAAAGACAACCACAAGGCATTCTATAGTTATGTCAAGAATCTACATGGCAATACTCTGATCTGCTCTGAGTTACAGCACAATGGCAATACATATACAGAACCAACTGATATTGCCAACATATTGGCCGACAGGTTCAGTACGACCTTTATACCCCTTTCATCCCCTAAAGGGCCTATCACAATACCTGAGAAATGCCAAGTCCCTTTTATCACAGCTACACAGGTAAAATCCGCACTGTCCAAAGCCAAGAATACAGCTTCCATGGGACCTGATAATATCCCTAGCTGTGTTCTACATGAATTACAAAGTGAACTGGCACCACACCTGAGTACCCTATTCAATCACAGCCTCATTTCAGGCTTTGTTCCTACTGAATTGCGCAATGCTATGGTCATCCCACTTTACAAAGAGGGAGTGACTACAGACCCTGGGAACTACCGCCCCATTAGTCTGATGAGTCTAATATATAACTCTATGGAGCGCATCATCATGGACCTTATAAATAAGGACATAGGGAATCTCCAAACTCTGGACCCCATGCAGTTTGGGTTTGTGAAAGGTAGATCATGTCTGATCAACCTGTTCTCTGAGTCTATCACCAGAGCTGTGGATGAGGACAAGGTAGTTTACACAACCTACCTAGATCTTGCCAAGGCCTTCGACGCCATCCCTCACTGAGGAATCATAGATAGACTCACTAAACTAGGCATAAACCCCTATCTCATAAGATGGGTTGCCAACTGGCTCACTGATAGAACCCACACTGTGAAAGTAACGGACTCCAAATCTGACTACCGACCAGTTACAAGTGGTGTCCCACAGGGATGGGTCCTAGGTCCTCTCCTGTTTAATAGCTACTTCTCTGAAGTTCAAGCCAACACAAAGGGACTCTGGCTGACCAAGTTTGCAGATGATTGCAAACTGGGAGCCATTATTGATTCTCCAACTGATGTAGACATTCTACAAAAAGGCCTCACTGATACCAATGACTGGTGTCAGAACCATGGCCTTAAGCTCAATGCCAAAAAGTGCATTGTTATTCCCTTTGGGAAAAATTTGGTGCCCATGAACTACCACATAGGTGGTAGTCCACTAAACACCAAAGATGTGATAAGAGACCTGGGGACACAGGTTGACAGCAACCTGTCCTTTGATAACCACATTGCCACTGTAGTCAGAAAGTCCTTCCATGTGGCACATCTTATTACAAAAGGTTTCTCATCCAGGAAGAAAGAGGTCATAATCCCTCTCTATTTGTCTGTTATTAGACCTATTATAGAATACAATGCCCCATTTGGTATGTACCTTACTAGACACCTACAACAACTGGAAAGGCCACAGAAATACCTCACTAAGAGGATCTTAGGACTTAGACACATGCCCTATATGGACAGACCAAAAAACTCCAGCTATACTCTGTCTCTTATCGCCTACTTAGAGGCGATCTCTGCTTGACCTACAAAGCCATGTCTGACCTAGAGCTACTAGATATGGTACACCTAAAGAAATAATCCCTCCATGCCACATGCTCCAGGGACCTAAACCTTATTACCACAAT
Organism: Protopterus annectens; assembly: GCF_019279795.1. Lineage (NCBI taxonomy): Eukaryota > Metazoa > Chordata > Ceratodontiformes > Protopteridae > Protopterus > Protopterus annectens. Next base: position 451,474,601 of record NC_056735.1, read on the forward strand.
AAACAGAATATGCTGGAGGGACAGGTTCCTAACCCAGAGACTTCCCATACAAACTCTGGAACAAACTTCCCATTTACATCAAGCAGAGCACTTCACTGGCCCTCTTTAAGAGAAATCTTGATGAGTGGATGGGCAATAGGAAGTTCACCCCAGGAATCACGTCAGTGGCCTTGCTTGACAGGGGCACTGGGAACTAACTTTGGGCAGCATGATGCCAGGGAATCTTCTTGGGTTATGCCTATATATGCTCCAGGGCCTTTAGCCTAGTACACACCTATAAACCCATTAACAAAGTAGATAATTATTGAGTATGGGAGATGCCTCGGATTTAAAATGACTGACTTTAATTTTGCTTACTGAGGTTAAACAGTCAGCTGTTCATTATGTCTAAACTGCTTAACTAAGTGTTTGTCCCACATATCCCTCCATGTCTTACCAGGCTTTTATTTTAAACCAAAATAAAAGAAAATACCTGATTATTTTTGTTGTGCTTCCTCCTCTCCTGGCTCTTCCCTCTCGGTTCCCCCTTGCTACACTCAGGGTCACTCCGCTCCCCTACCCTATCCCCAATTTCCACCCACTCCTACTACATCCACACTTATACTTAGATAAGCCACACCCTTTTCGCCATCAACCTCTCATTCACCAAATCCTCCCCATCAGTTAAATCCAAATCACCTACTTACAAATCTCAGTATCTTTCCAATTTCTCCCCATCAGCCTAAATCTTTTTACTTAACATAAACTAACATCTTCCACACAAATAAAACCCCACACCAACAATTCATCACTTAGTATACTTAACATATCTTTCATACACACATTTTTGCTCAATCTGCTCACCTCATCCTACCTTATTACCTCCTACAATAACCTTCTCGTCACTTATATTCGCTTCCCTATTATAACTATCTACCCCCCAATAAGGCACATCCCTACTGATATCATTATATCACCACAACTACTCAGTAATTACTATATAGAATTCTTTACACTTAAATACACTAACATACAAGCAGCCCCTCAGATGCAATGCAAATATGACAGACTACTACCCAAACACTCTCACCTATTTCTGGTTAATGTATCACTGCTTGGTTTAAGTAATTTGCCTCTCTCAGGCTAATACTGTCCATCAAAAATTCCTCAATCATAAACATGATTCCTCAGACCTACTTATCATTAACATGGACCTCAGAAGTAAAGTACTTGAGTTAAATGCTACCCCCATGCTATACTCCCTTGACATCACAGTTCTAAGTGAAACCTGGTTAAAATCATACTGAAGATAGTGAAATCCTAACTAAAGGTTATAATATTCAGACAAGACAGGTCTCATAAATGTGGTGGTGGAATAGCTATTATCTACAAGGATACTCTTATCCTAGAACACTTAGACTGCAGCCCCTCTCAAGCTGCCAACTCTGAAATATTAGTTACACACCTCCATCTAAATACTAAAAAGAGCATCATCATTTTAGCAGTCTGTATCCCCCATTGAAACAATACCCACATAATCAAAAAACCTTTGCTGGGTAATCTCTACATATAACCAGGAAACAATTATCTTGGGTGAGTTCAACCTAGACTGGTTCACCTGTACCTCTGACAATCCAACTAACTTTAACCACCTGTTCAGTTTCTCACAATTAATCTGCTCCCCAACCAGAACTGACTAACACGAAAACAAACAATCCACACTAGATCGGCTGCTTACCAATCGGCCATCTCTTTGTCTCCATTTCAGTTGCCTCCCTGACAATCTTAGTGACTATATGCCCACCTATCTTCTCAGACAGAAAGCATGCCCTGCTAAAGATACTATATATAAATATATCTCCAGTAAAAGGAACATCTCCAATGAAACCTTCAGTTCCCTTCTAAAGCAATATGACTGGACCCTACTAAAATGCCTACAGTTAGACAACGCTGTCCAATACTTTAATAATGCATCCCTGATAATACTTAATTCTCTGGCCCCACATAGAAAAATATGCACCAAATCAAGTTTATGGCTAACTCTACATACTAAACAGATCATGAGAGAGACAGAGCCTGGTCACACTATCAATGTAATAGAAGCCAAACTTCCCTCCAGAATTACCACCAGTTAAGAAATTTAGCCAAAAAACACATCAGAAATGACAAAAAGTCTTACTACACATTAGTCCAACAAAAACATCAAAGTAACCCCCAGAAGTTCTGGGCTGTCTTAAAACAAATTTTAAACCCAGGTCAAACCACTACTCCAATCCCTACCCTACCTAATACCACCGAGAACATAGCAATCCAGTTTAATTCACACTTCATTAACACTATACTATCCCAATGAAAAACAACGGCAACACTCCACTAACTATACACAGTATTTCTACCATACACCCCAACTCTTTCACTATCAGAATTATTCAGACCAGTTGTATAAAGAAACTCCTAAAACAACTAAAACCTGCATAACTTGCCACAGACTTACTTCTCAACGAATTTCTCAAAAAAGCAGACTAAATATCATATCCAGTCTCCCTTCTCATCAGCCGATCCAGCTGTAAAAAATATGTCCACAGACTTTGGAAAATCACCCATATCATCTTCCTGCATAAAGGTGGCACATCCACAGATTTATCAAACTATAGGCCAATTGCAATTCTTCCTCCCCTAGCCAAAATTCTTGAAAAATGCATTCATTCTCAACTCCTTCTCTGTCTATTACACAGTAACCTTCTATCCAGCACTCAACATGGTTTTAGACCAAAACACAGTACCACAACAGCTCTCTTAAGCTTCACAGATACAGTCAACCAGCACAAGAACAGTGGTAAATTCGTATCCTCCATTTTCCTCGACATGTCAAAAACATTTGACACAATTTCCCATCAAATGTACTAAATGAACTATCCACCATACATCTCTCACAATCAGCAATCTCATGGTTTCACAGCTACTTGTCTGAATGCCAACAAGTCATCAAGTGGAAAAATGAGATCTCAACACTGTTGCCTGTCACAGTAGGTGTCCCACAAGGCCCAATTCGTGGGCCTCTGCTTTTCACCATCTTCACCAATAAACTATGTTCTGCAACCCAACTGGCAACAATTATTCAATATACAGATGATCACTCGTCTGCACTGCCCCCTCCCTCCTAGAACTCCTGGACTGAACCCAAAAAGCCTTCACAGACATAGAAAAGTACCTTAATGAAAACCAATTTATACTTAACCCAAATAAGACAAAACTCATGCTTTTCTCTAACTCCAAAACTCCAGAACCTCCTTTCCATTTTTTCATCCGTTCCTCTAACAATTTCAAAATTGAACCACAAGAACACCAAAACAGGTAGAGCTGAGATCTCTTTTACTACACAGATCTGGTACCTCAGCTACTTGCCTTCAACGGGCAATTAGTGCAAAATGCAATCATATTACATTATTGAATGTTTTTAAATATTTTTTTAAAATAAATATTAAGAATATAAACTTTTAAAATTTTTTTAAAACAATATATCACCATTAAGCAGTCACTTAACTGATATGGCTGGAGCAGTGTCATGCAATGTGGTATATTTGCTAAAATCAGTGTAAAAGTATCATTGTTATGGTTTATGCATGTGTGTGTGCGTATGTGTGTGTGTGCATGTGTGCGTGTAAGTGGGGTGTTGCCGTGTATGTAAGAATAGTAAGTTAGTCCTAATTTCTTTCACTTTATATTACAGTCAAGCGACACCATGATAAACAGTAAGTAGCAGGCTTTGGTTGTGAGGGTGGGTTGTTCGACAAAGCAACTGATTTTTTTTGTATGGTTTGATCTCCTGCATCATTCTACAGCCTTCTACCCAATGTCACACATCTATCACCTGGTCTACCAACTTCTGCATTTCCCCCGGACTTACTCTAAAACAGATGGGGCCAGTGAGGAAGCTCAGGGCAACCTGAGGGTCTGGCCATCACCTCATTCAGGTGGTTATGTTACTTGATTGCCTTCAGCATTACTCTCCATCCCAAACACAGTATGATGGTTATATCCAAGGGGTGGGAGTGCAGTGAGGAAGGGTCATATATAACTGAACCTGCAATGCAGCACAGCCAGGTCCACCACCTGTTTACATCTTCTGGACCATACCCCCTCATTGTGACATCACCAGCCTCCACCAGGAATCATCACAGGGAACCACCATGTAACCACACATCCCTCCTTGCCACTTTGTCAGTCACCCGAGCCAGTAATTTAATCAGAGTTGACTTGGCTGTAGTCAGGGCTTTATCCCTCAATACTAGCAGGGTAGATGAAAAGAACAGATTTTTGGCACAGTGGTGCAATGAGTAATGTAGCCATTTCATGGAACATATTTCTCTGGTTGCGCTCTTGTTGTGAGTGTGTGAAGTCTACATCCTTCCTGTCTCTGTTTGGGTTTTGTCCAGTGTTACAGTTTCTCCTACAGCTGAAAAATATGTTGTAAGTTAACTGATGTTTACTAATTTACCTGTAGACAAGTGTGCAGTGTGTGTGTGTGTGTGTGTGTGTGTGTGTGTGTGTGTGTGTGTGTGTGTGTGTGTGTGTGTGTGTGTGTGTGTGTGTGTGTGTGTGTGTGTGTGTGTGTGTGTGTGTGTGTGTGTGTGTGTGTGTGTGTGTGTGTGTGTGTGTGTGTGTGTGTGTGTATGGTGTGTGGCCATTTCTTCTTTGACTCTTGCCTCAGTCATGTTAAAGGGGTACACAGAATGTTTCTGTCTTTTGAAGGCATGGGTGCAAATACATGTAATGCATGTGTATGACAGCAATAACTTCAAATGCATGACTGTGGCCATTTCTTCTTATACTTTCATCTTAATTTAAGACTGGACTGGTACAAAGAAGATTCCTTTTTTTTCTGTAAGGGGGTAGATAGAGAGATAGACATTATTCCTATATAATGATTTATGTATCCTTGTAAGCATTTGCCTTCTCAAGTTATGGAAAACTACTGTTTTGCCTACTTTTTACATTAAGCCTTGTACACAACTTGTTTTTTGCTTCAAAGCAAAACAAGTAAGACTGAATTCCTTCTTTTCTTACTCATGATTTTGTTTGTGCCATCACTGGATCGAAAGGTTGGAAAAGGGTTCTAAAATGTGCAGCAAAGCAACTAGAATCCTATAGTCTGGGGAGTCTGTCAGACACCAGATTCCTTCCTTAATTCGGTGATTTCCTCTACGGTTTTTGCAGTGCATTCTTGGACAGTTAGTGTATGTTAAAAAATGGAGGGAAAAGTTGAACTGCAAGACAAAGTGCGAAAATTGATTTCTTTTCTTACTCATGATTTTTGTTTAGGACACAAGTGGATAAAAAGTTGGGGAAAACCTTTAAAATGTACCTCCTAGCATCTAGAACCTTGTGGCTTCTGGAAGCCTAATGACTTAATTCAGTTATTTCCTCCCAAGTTATTACAGTGCAGTCTTGGCCCATTAGGATATCTTTGAAAAGATGGAGGAAAAAGCTGAAGAGTAACCTGTGTGTGAAAAAAATAAGAAAGAAATAATCTGTCTGGATTGTGTAGGAGGCCAGAAATCGAGGGAGGGAATTTCAGGAGGTAAAGAGGGACCACTAGCCAGTGATGGGGGGAGGAGCACAGTGAAGTTGTTTTGAGTTTTCAGCATTTTGTGGTTCAATATTTTGTATTCTAATAAAGTCTGCTATGTCCACCCATTTACAACAAAAAATTCTTATTGTTGCCTATATGGAAATTAAGCACGGTCTTGAAAAGACCCGACTTCCGCTGTGGCGACCCCTAACCGAGAAAAGCCGAAAGAAAAATAACATATAAAAAGTACCACAGTCCTTAATACACATTACATATAACAAGTACCACAGTCCTTAATACACATTACATATAAAAAGTACCACAGTCCTTAATACACATTACATACAAAAAAGTACCACAGCCCTTAATACACATTACATATGAAAAGTAACAGTCCTTAATATACATTACATATAAAAAGTACCACAGTCCTTAATACACATTACATAAAAAAAGTACCACAGCCCTTAATGTACATTACATATAACAAGTACCACAGCCCTTAATGCACATTACATATAACGAGTACCCCAGTCCTTAATACACATTACATATAAAAAGTACCCCAGCCCTTAATACACATTACATATAAAAAGTAACACAGTCCTTAATACATATTACATATAAAAAGTAACACAGTCCTTAATACACATTACATATAAAAAGTACCACAGTCCTTAATACACATTACATATAAATATTACCACAGCCCTTAATAAACATGATTACATATAACAAGTAAACTGCGGTGGTGGTGCTGCGGTAGCGTTGTCGCCTCACAGTAAGACATTGTCCAGTTTGATTCTCAGCTAAAGCGTCTTCTGTGTGGAGACATGCGTGAATGGGCTACCTTCGTTGAAGGTTGTGCGTCAGAGCTGGCAACTCGGTATGTAAAAATCTACTGCCAATCATCAGCGGACAGGAATTCCGCTGTGGCGACCCCTAACCGGGAAAAGCCGAAAGACATACATTACAATAACAAGTACCACAGTCCTGAATACACATTACATTTAAAAACTACCCCAGCCCTTAATACACATTACATATAAAAAGTACCACAGCCCTTAATACACATTACATATAACAAGTACCACAGTCCTTAATACACATTACATATAAAAAGTACCACAATCCTTAATACACATTACATATAAAAAGTACCACGGCCCTCAATACGCATTACATATGACAAGTAACCCAGCCCTTAATACACATTACGTATAACAAGTATCACAGTCCTTAATACACATTACATATAACAAGTACCCCAGTCCTTAATATACATTACTTATAACAAGTATCACAGTCCTTAATACACATTACATATAACAAACACCGCAGCCCTTAATACATATTATATAAAAAAGTACCACAGCCCTTAATACACATTACATATAAAAAGTACCACATTCCTCAATACACATTACATATAACAACTATCCCAGTCTTTAATACACATTACATATAAAAAGTACCACAGTCCTTAATACAGGTTATATATAACAAGTACCGCAGTCCTTAATACACATTACTTCAGTTGAGCAACAATGATGAACACTGTTAATATACCTGTTAAAACATATTGCATTATATCTTTTGTATCATTTGCCAGATTTTATTCAGTTACAGTATTTTTATTTCCTAAATTTTCCTTACTATGGCATTATAATTGGTTTAATTACCTTGTCTTCTTGCAAAATATTTTGTTATTATAATTGGTTCAATTTTCTTGTTTTTTCACAAATTATTTTGTAAAGCTGATTCTCTTATTTATTAAGCTGTTTATTTGACTTGTAAAAAATATTTGATCTTCTTAGCTTTCTCAACATGTTCAAATGGCTGACTTGACACCTGTTCTTTTGTCCATGAAATCCAGCTCTGAATTAGTCATTTGAATGATCCAAAGATATATCACAATATTTAATCAATGTATTAAAGACAGTTGTTTTGGATCCAATTTTATATCTAAATCATGTTTAATTTAACATGTACATGTAATAAATGGTTTCATGACTGCTACTAAGCTGGAGAGGTTCTATTACTTGTATCAGTAATCCTACAATTCAATGGTCAGACAGATTGTATCCTGAATGTTTACAGCTCTAGTTGGATGAGTTAAGATAAATTATTTGTCCATGATATTAAAAATATATATTATGACTTGAGCTGTTTTGATGCTATACCAACAACATTGGCTCATCATTGTGTTATGATTTGGTTATTATTCAGAAAGGTAGTCTAAATGTTGGTGGACTTCCACATTTGAAGTTCCAAAGGTTTCTGTAGAAGGCATGGAGCTGCAGTAAGGTAGTCTGTGAGACTCTGTTGACAGTTATAGTAACAATGCTTGTATTATCTGCACTTTAAAATAATCAGTAAGTGGCCTTATGCATCAAGGAAGCATTTGTAATTTTATAAATTAACTGCAGATACACACACATAATATAATTATTTAGTTGAGTGTCATTTAATCAAGTCAGACAAGAATTCATTGACTGCAGTGAGCCGTGTCTTGATTGATCAAATGATGATGCATTGATCAAATGCACAATGCATCAGAAAGACCAAATACTTTTGTGTTTGTTGCCTGGCTGTATGGTGCATAGGATGGTGTCCTGACTGCGCACAGGTGACTGTAGATTAGTACACTGGGGGAACCAAACAGAGAAGGATCTGAGTGAGGGGGCATGGCCTGCTTGCCTCTTCTTGAGTATGAGAAGGGTTGCATACATCCAGGGGTGCATTTTTGGTTTAATTTGCCCAGTGGAGACTGATGAAAATACCACTTGAGATTCTAGGGAAGGAGTGGGTCTCCCTGAATGAAAATATCCCTTGCAGATATGAGAGAATGCACTTTGCTGTAGCCCATTGCATACCCCCTCCTCTGTGCCTTGTCAGATGCATGCAGGGGATAGGGTAACATAAAAAAGCAAAACACCCTGGCAGCTGTCTGAATGTTGGCTTTCCTGTTGACATGGAGAATGAATGAGTTGACTGGATAGGAGGGGACTGTTGATCGGCTTATAGTGGAGGGCAAATAAAGGGTAAAAATGTGTTTTTGTGCATAAGATCATGGTACATTTGGGAATGAGCATATACCTTTTCCCAGCTATTGTGCAATCTCAGCATATATAAAGCTGCAATGGGTGTGGGGGGTGTTGGATTCCTCCCTACAAAAAAAAAAACATGTTTTGCCATATTTTATCTTGATGGGTTTTCAGGAAAACTAGAGTAGTACTGCTTCTGTTTATGAGTTTTCTGTATATTTGAGAGAAAGTAACTTGTGAAGGTTTAGTTGATTTGTCTGAAACTTGACTGGTTCTGTCAGTAGTTTTTGACTCATCTGGTTGAGTTTTGACTGAATCCATATGCACTTATATGGCTCTAGTACGAGCACCCAAAGCATAATCCACTGACAACAAACCCTACGAGTTAAACTCATTGAAAAACAAATGTGAAATTGCAGATAACAGTAATTCCAAAACATTTCCTTCCTGCAACCCAGCTAGCCACTTACTAAATCCACAGTCACAAAACCATGAAGAAAAGTACCCTGCAAGGGTAAAAAATGGCTGGCACAACTGTATTCTCAAAGTAGAGGTAATAAACATAACACATGGTGGGACTTGTAGATTTTGGGAGTTACAGCTATAGATATTGCATTCCTGAAGTTATTATACCCCTAATAGTAAATCTCTCACTCTGTCTCTCTATGTATATCTACAGTGGATATAAAAAAGTTTACACACCCATGTTAAAATGCCAGGTTTTTGTGATATAAAAAAATGAAACCACAATAAATCATTTCAAAACTTTTCCTACCTTTAATGTGACCTATAACCTTTACAATTCAATTGAAAAACAAACAAATCTGTTAGGGCACAAAATGTAAAAAAAACATACAATAAACTGGCTGTGTAAGTGTGCACACCCCTAAACTAATACTTTGTGTGTGCACACCCTTAAACTAATACTTTGTTGAAGCACCTTTTGATTTAATTACAGCATTCAGTCTTCTTGGGTACATACCTACCATCAATTAAAGTTACTCTGATTAACCCCAAATAAAGTTCAGCTGTCCTAGTAGGATTTTCCTGACGTTTACTCAGTTGCCTGCTACAGCAAAATTCATGGGTCGCAGACAGCTTACAAAGCATCAAAGAGATCTCACTGTTGAAAGGTATCAGTCAGGAGAAGGGTACAAAGAAATTTCCACAGATAGATTAGATATACCATGGAAGACAGTGAAGACAGAAGACAGTGAAGACAGTCATCAAAAAATGCAGAAAAATGGGACAACAGTGATGTTGCAAAAAACTGGACGTCCCTCCAAAATTAATGAAAAGGCAAGACAAAAACTGGTCAGGGAGGCTGCCAAGAGACCTACAGCAATGCTGAAGAAGCTGCAGGAATTTCTGGCAAGTACTGGTTGTGTACTACATGTGGCAACAATCTCAAGTATTCTCCATATGTCTGGACTACGGAGTAGGGTTGCAAGATGGAAGCCTTTTCTTACACAGCAAAACATCCAAGCCCGGCTAAAATTTGCAAAACAATACATCAAATCTCCCAAAAGCATGTGGGAAAATGTGTTATGGTCGGATGAGACCAAGGTAGAATTTTTTGGCCGCAATTTCAAAAGGTACATTTGATGCAAAACCAACACGTCACATCACCAAAAGAACACCATCCCCACGGTGAAACATGGTGGTGGCAGTGTCATGCCTTGGGGTTGCTTTTCTTCAGCTGGAATGAAGGCTTTAGCAAAGGTGGAGGGAATTATGAACAGTTTCAAATACCAGTCACTTTTGCCTAAAACCTTCAGGCATCTGCTAGAAAGCTGAACATGAAGAGGAATTTCACAGGAATTTCACCTTTCAACATGACAATGACCCCAAGCATACATCCAAATCAACAAAAGAATGGCTTCACCAGAAGAAAATTAAAGTTTTGGAATGGCCCAGCCAGAGCCCAAACCTAAATCCAATAGAAAATCTGTGGGGTGACCTGAAGAGGGCTGTGTACAAGGGATGCCCTCGTAATCTGACAGATTTGGAGCACTTTTGTAAGGAAGAGTGGGCAAATATTGACAAGTCAAGATGTGCCATGCTGATAGACTTCTACCCAAGAAGACTGAATGCTGTAATTAAATCAAAAGGTATTTCAACAAAGTATTAGTTTGAATGTGCAAACTTATGCAACCAGCATATTGTACATTTTTTATTTTTTATATTTTCCCCTAACAAATTTGTTTGTTTTTCAATTGAGTTGTACAGGTTATAGGTCACATTAAAGGTGGGAAAAGTTTTGAAATGATTTATTGTGGTCTCATTTTTTTATATCACAAAAACCTGGCATTTTAACAGGGGTGTGTAGATTTTTTATATCCACTGTACATGAATCTGTATGCTTGTTTAGTATAACTTGAAATGATTTGTTGTTTTGTTTGACTCTAGACATATTTTATATTTATTTTTTTACTAATAGCTGTTTGGTTTTGGACGAGTAGGCATTGAGGTTTCTAATCAATGTATTTTCTCTTTTTTCCAGTAGGTTAATTTTCCCACTTTAATTGCTATTGTTGGCTCTCTTCTGAGCAGCATGAATAACTGGAAATACATTGTCAGTCCAGAGGTTTCCCAAATGTGCCATCATTTATCTAGATTTATATAGGCAACTAATTTCTTTTGTTAACCACAGGCAATGATTACCTTCTAGCATTTTATTTTTAAAAGGGTAAAGTTCAGGGAGTGTTCATCATTCTGGACTATAACCTCTCCAGTTTTTATGTAAGAAACTTTTTTTCTAATTTTAGTATGAGTGAATATATATATTTATTTTTGCTCCTGGCCATAAGTTCACTTGCAGCTGCAGAATATATGCAAGTGCCGAAGCATTGCACAAATCTACAGCATATGTGCAGTTCTGAAAAGGGATGTGGAAAAAAAAAGTGACTGGTCTCTAAGGCTATTTATAATGACTGCTGTACTTCTCTTCCCTTAGCAGTGCTGATTAGATCAGTACTCTGCACTGGGAGGATCAGTCAGGCTGCTAAACATAGCTGCCATTCCAGAAAATAGTTAACTTGGATTGGGTGCCAGATGTTGTCACCTGATAGTGTAGCTTGAAACTATTTGATGAAATTATATGAGAAATCATAATGAGGACTATTTTAAACTAAACAGTCAGAAAATGATCATTCTTAGTTATTTACTGATGTTTTGCAATACAGGTATCTTTTGCAGCTGCTATGTTCAACTTCAACTTTTGAATGCAGATATTGAGAGAGTGACTCGTGTAGTTTATATTGGCAGGTAGCTACTAAACTAAATTAACTTGAGAAACATAGCTTTCCAATTTTCATTAAATTTATGAGACTGTGGAATTGTTAGTAGAATTTGACGATCCTCTATTTCAAGCAAGCTAGTTTTTGCAAAATTAACAGGTTACCATTTTAAACAATGCCAGCCTAATGTTTGTTGAAGTTTCAGGCTTTCATGAGACATTCTCTCACTGTTCGGAATATAGTGAATGCTTGATCAAAGTTGATGTCCACTCCTGTGGAATTCATCAAGACATCTTTTAAATTTCTGGTTTAGAGAATACGCAGTAGTCTAACTGTGACAGTGTTTGTGCTGCTTTTTGTAGAATATGACATAGCATTTTTAGTGTACATACTGTGTGCGATGATGTTGTGAATATGGGTGTTTTCATGTCTGTGGCTTTTTGTGGTGATAGTGACTGTCAGGTTCAGTATATTTTGACCTAGGACTATGATAGTTGAGTTCCAAATATATACTTGTTGCACAGGGCACAGTGAACCGGCAATTTAGGGCTGTTGCTTCACAGCAGTTGGGTCACTGATTTGGCTGGGATAGTTCTGTAGTCTTTGCATGTCCTTACTGTTTCTACCTGGGTTTCTGTTTTCATTTCACATCCTGAAGATATGCCAGTAGCTGAACAGTCGTTTCAGATTGCTAGTAGGTGTGCATTTGTACATTCTGTAATAGGCTGGTGTCCATATATAGTCCAACAAGCAAAAATAATACCTGTAACTCATATATCCCCTTCACATTTAAAAAGGTTATAGTTATTACCCACTCTCAAGTTTTTTACCATCTTGAAAATTTTTGTTCTAGTGAACCTGGAGCTAGGACCATTAGGTCAGAGAAACTGTGAGAATATTGTCTCTAGTTTTGCAGGAATTCCTTTAGTCCCTCAGCATTACACAGGAAAGCAGTAAAGTCTTTAATAAACTTCCATGTCTCTAGTGCTGAAGTGGTATAGCTTGTGTGATTAGATTCCTGTTTTTGGAATATATTACTTAAAGTTAAACATTTTATTATTATTATTTTTTAATCTGAGACAGTGTGAGTGGTGTGGCTGACTTCCCTTAATGTGTTGCATGTCTAAGGACAACGTTACTGCCTTAGATGTTATCAGTCTTCTTCTTCTTCTTTCGGTTTTTCCCGGTCAGGGGTCGCCACAGTGGATCACCTGTCCGCTCATGATTGGCAGTAGAGTTTTACGGTGTCAAGTTGCCAGCCCGATGCCCAACCTTCCACAGAAGGCACACACACACACACACACACACACACACTCACACCTAGGGTCAATTTAGAGTGTCCAGTCCACATGTCTTTGGGATGTGGAAGGAAACCGGAGCACCCGGAGGAAACCCATGCGACCACGGGGAGAACATGCAGACTCCGCACAGAAGGCACCCCAGCCGAGAATCGAACCAGAGAACCTCTTGCTGTGAGGAGGCAATGCTAACCGCTGCAAGACCGTGGTCGCCCCAGTCTATTACTGCTTATTTAAAACAGTGGAGAGATCAAGGGATTCCTGAGATTTTGAAAACATCAATTATACCATTTGCAACAACAACTGAGGGCCATAAAGTATAGTGGTGGCTTATTCTAGGCATTAGTCCATAGAGGCTACCTGAACCCCCCATTTCCAAATTACTGGAGCTTCATAAATCAGAGTAATGCTTAACTGGACAGTGTCACAAGGGTTGGGAGATAAATTTTGTTATTTCTGTTCTGTTTGTATTTGTGTACATTTTCAGTAAGAAAGGGTGTCTCTGTATCACATAATACATGCATTGCTATTATTTATGAAGCATTGCAATATAAATAGTCTTTATTTAACGTGCACTTGGTAAGCGCTTTCACTGCCAGCTTCATCAGACCATAAAACTTTTCAAAGACACAAACAGTTGCTTAAATAGCGGTCATGTGATGTTAAACCAATCATCCTATTAACTTTTAAAAATACAGAGTTCTATTTATCTATTGTTTTAGATTTCTACATTTTTAAAGGACTCCTTAATTCTAAATAAAAATATATAAAGAATATATATATATATATATATATATATATATATATATATATATATACTACAGCCTTCCTATTAGTCCATTCACCATAGTAATAGTCAATTACTGGACTATGAGCCAGTCTTATTTCTGTCCTTATATAAAAACTACTGATAGATTTGTGCACCCAGATACTGGTAAGATTTATCATTTTAGAGTATCAGCCGATTGTAGTACTATGCATGCAGTTTATTTAGCCACATGCCAAACATGTTTCTCGTTCTATATAGGTAAGACCGATAGGGCTTTCCGGAATAGAATGAGGGAACATTTATATGCCATTAGGGTAAAATATGAAAATAATGCTCTAGCAAAGCATGTACATCTCAATTGCAGTGAGCATGTGTTTAGATTTATGGTCATTGATATATACCAACCCACAATTAGGGAAGGTAATGTGAGGAATGTCACAGAGAATAAAGAAGTTAACTGGATTGTTAGAATGAGAGCAGATAAAGGCAAAGGCCTTAATGAAAAGGCCTCTATTAAAGCCATCTTAAGGGCTAGACAGGTCAGAATTAAGTAAGATAAAGGCTATTGCCATATATATATATATATATATATATATATATATATATATATATATATTTGCTATCTAGTTAATAGATTTCTTATGCTTTGAAATCCAGATTTGTTTCCAGTTTAATTTGCTTTATTTGTTTTTTGCTAAGCAAATTGCTCTTATTACTTTTATAGTTATTCAGCTTTTCGATGTATCAGTCAGTGAGAAGCCTGATAAGAAATACAATACTGGTGCATGCATGCAGTGTGTAGTAACCTGAATAAGCTGAATATCTTATGTATTATATTGTATATGTATTCTTTGATACATCTTGGTGCTAAGTTGTTATAATGCTTTATTGGGATGAAGTCATGTCTTTACCTTTATTTTCTTATACATTTCTTATATTTTTATTTGATATAGTAAATTTATAAGGTTTAATGTATTTTGTATGTAAGGTTTCCGTGATGTGTAATAAGCTTTGTATATATATATATATTCTTTATTTCTATTATCTATAGCATAAGTGTTTATGACTGAGTTATTATATTCATCAAAGTCACATTGGTCTATAGATTATAATATGGAAATCAATAATGATTGTAACATCTTTATTCATACTTGTAAAGATTTTCAGGGGAATTACCAAATTTATAGAATGGGTGGTTGAATTATTTGGATCAAACGTCCGCTACTAAATATGCACCTCTGTCATAGAATAAAAATCCTTCAAGTAAGATTTGTTAAGACTGGCTCATAGTCCAGTAATTGACTATTACTATGGTGAATGGACTAATAGGAAGGTTGTAGTATATATATATATTCTTTATATATTTTTATTTAGAATTAAGGAGTCCTTTAGAAATTTAGAAATCTAAAACAATATATAAATAGAACTCTGTATTTTTAAAAGTTAATAGGATGATTGGTTTAACATCACATGACCGCTATTTAAGCAATTGTTTGTGTCTTTGAAAAGTTTTATGGTCTGATGAAGCTGGCAGTGAAAGCGCTTACCAAGTGCACGTTAAATAAAGACTTTTTATACTTTTAAACTATGAGACTGGATTATTGCAAGTTCGGTGGTTGCCTCTTGTTGCTTTTCGCATTTGGATATTATACAAACTTTTTACAGACTAGCGGAGAGGCATTTGCTTTGGTGGGTGCATTCGTTTTTGTTTTTATAATTATTGCAATATGAATGTTCAGTCTAATGAAATCTCACGACTGTGTGCAAAAGAGATAAAAACACTTAACTTTTATTTTATTATAGGTGAACAGTCTTATTTTTTCATATTTATTTTATTTTTCTTGTTTCTGGCTTATTTTTGCAGCCCCATATCATGTGGCAATTATGAAACTAGCAGTCATCCCTGAATAGAATGAACAATGCTTCAATATTAAGTCTATGTTTAGTAGCAGAAAGGTACCTGTGAGAAGGAAGATAGCTGCATTGTGTTGTACATACTTATGCATTACTTAGGTTCATAGGTTCATAGGTTCATAGGTTCATACTAGGCTATCTGCCCTAGGGCATTTATAAGCCTAGCCAGAGTGTGTGTGGCTTTCACCACCCCTTAGGATGAGAATACTATACCCATTAATTTGCTGTGCCTCTGTCCAGCAATGATACAGAGATGATTCCCGGGGTAAACCTACGATCTCCCATCCACTCGTCAAGATTTCTCTTGAACAGAGTCAGTGAGGGGCTCTGCCTCACATGGACTGGGATTCTGTTCCATAGTGTAGGGAGTCTCTGGGTGATGAATCTGTCCCTCCAGCACGTCCTATTTATATCCGTGTTGAGGTTTAAGTCTCTTGCTCTCATGGCTCTGGTGGATTTGGATTTTTTGAGGTGGAGCATGTCCATTAATTCCGGGTTGGACATGGCCTTGTATGTCAGGCACAGATCACCTCTGAACAGACGGTATGCGACTGAATAGAGCTGGAGTTTCTTCAGTCGGGCATCGTATGACATATGTTTGAGCCCCTTTATCCTTTTGGTGAGGAACTTTTAGGGTCTTTCCAACTGCTGCAGGTGTCGGGTAAGGTACATTCCGAATGGGGCGTTGTACTCAATCATTGGTCTGATAAGTGAAGAGTACAGGGGTACAATGACCTCTCCTGATCTGGATGTGAATCCCTTCATGATCAGGTGGGCAATGTAGAAGGTCTTCCTAACCACTTTGGCAATGTGAGTGTCAAAAGAGGTTACTGTCAACTTGGGTCCCCAGGTCCCTGATAACTTCTTCCGTGTTTAAGGGATTACCACCTATGTGGTAATTAGGGGTTACCTTGTTTTTTCCAAAGGGTATGACTATACATTTTTTGGCATTTAGCTTAAGGCCATGGCTCTGGCACCAGTTATCCATTTCTATGAGACCTTTCTGGAGGATGTCTGTGTCTGATGGAGTGTCAATTATGGTGCCCAGTTTGCAGTCATCTGCAGATTTTGTCAACCACAATCCCCCTATGTTTGCCTGCACTTCAGAAAAATAAATGCCGAACAAGAGGGGGCCCAGGACTGAGCCCTGTGGGACACCGCTCATGACCGGCTTAGAGTCTGACATGGCACCAGCAACTCTAACCCTGTGTGTTCTGTCCTTGAGCCAGTTTGCAACCCATCTTGTGACATATGGGTTTACATCTATGCTGGTGAGCTTTTCTATGATGCCTGAGTGGGGTATTGTGTCGAACGCTTTTACTAGGTCAAGGTAGGCTATGTGAACTGCCTTACCCTCATCAATGGCCTTAGTGACTGTTTCGAAAAAGTCAACCAAGTTCAAGAGGCAGGATCTGCCCTTGACAAAGCCAAATTGGGTAGGATCCAGTGTCTGTAGGTCCCCAATGTCTTTATTTATGAGTTCCATTATGATCCTCACCATAGCTTTGCAGACAAGGCTCATAAAGCTTATGGGGCGGTAATTTCCAGGGTCCGTAGAAGCACCGCCTTTGTGGAGTGGGACCACAGTTGCCGTATGCCATTCTTTGGGTACGTATCCTGTGTAAGGCTAAGATTAAACAGCAGCCTTATGTGTGGGTTTAGTTGCTCATTGAGTTCGTGTAGCACACATCCGGGGACACCGTCCGGTCCCATTGATGCTGTGTTTTTTGCTTTAGAGAGAGCAGCTCTCACCTGGGCATCTGAGATGTTTGGGAGGCTAGACTCTGGTGGGATAGATATTTCTCCTTTTGGGGATTTGCACTGAACCTGTCTGCCAGTATGTTGGCAATGTCTGTGGGTTCAGTGATTTTTTTATCATTTTGGACTAATTCTGAGCATATCTGGGAGTTTCCACCCAGGTTTCTAACATAGCTAAAGAAGGCTTTATGATTGTCTTTTGTGTCATTAGCGATTTTTCTCTCAAAGTTGGCCTTGGATGATTTTATGAGTGATCGTAGTTTTTTGCTAGTTTTGATCAGAGATGCCTTCCCATTTAAGGATTTTGCTCTGTCATGTAGTAGCTTTCTCCTCTTGTTGTAGAGTTTGTTTATGGCTGGAGTCCACCAGACCGGGCGCCTGCCTTTGGTGGAAAGGGTCTTGATTTTATTAGGGATTGCTTGATCCATACATTCCTGGAGGTGCTCGTAGAAGGCATTTGTAAGGGTTTCAGCAGCGTGGGTTGTGGTTTCCACTGGCTCGGGGGCCTTGAAGGATACCACTCCAGTCTTAAGAAGTGTGAAGTTTGCTTTTGAGAAGTTCTTCACTGTGGTCTTTTTTTCTGGGGGTGGGGCTGGATGTGGATCTCCAGTGAGATTAATTTATGGTCTGATCTCACCAATGAGGGATATACTTCCGGTGTGGAGCATTTTGTCCCCATGTTTGTGATGATCAGGTCTAGTATATTTTCTCCTCTTGTGGGAATGGTGACTAGTTGTTCCATAGCATTTGAGTTTATGAACTCAAGGAACCTTTGGGCTAGGGTGTTGGGGCTTGAGTAATGTTCCCAGTCTATGTTTGGGTAGTTGAAGTCACCCAATATGATGGTGTTTGGAGAGACATTTATACTCTCCAGTGTCTTCAGGAAGGCTGTGTGGGTTTCCTGAGTTTGAGAAGGTGGTCTGTAGCATGTTACAAACTGTAGGGCAGTTTTACCTATGGTTAATTTCACCTGGATGGTCTCCGATGCTTCGTGGGTTGCCACTAACCTGGAGGTGTGGGTATCCTTTATGAATATGGATACTCCCCCTCCTTTTGTGGTTCGGTCCGGATTTTTGGGCCGGAACGCATGATATGAGGTATAACCTGATAGTGCTGGGGTGCTCTCAGGAGCCTTGAACCAGGTTTCAGTCACAGCACAAACATTGATGTTCTCCATACTGAGGAGGGCTTCGAGGTCGTGCATCTTGAGGTTTAGACTTCTGGCATTTAGCAGTATTACCCTTAGTTTTTCTCCATTTTTGTTTTCTAGGGCGGTAGGTTTATCATTTGAGCCTTGCCTAAAAAAAGGCACTATGGGGGTGGCAAGAGCCTTTGCCAATATCCGGAAGCCCATGGGTGACAGGTGCAATCCGTCCCTTGCGAAGCAGCGTGGCTTGTCAAGCATGTCATCCCAGGCAGACAGACATTGGATCCCCTTAGAATGACACCAGTAATTAAGCCAATTATTAAAGCTGATCATTTTGTCTCTGTATTGTGGCATCATTCTTGGTGAGGGTAGGATACTGCTCAGGGTCAGGGTCATACTGGCCTGGGCTACATAATCTGAGAGCTCCTCTATGTCTCTTTTCATGTAGTCCAGGGAGGTACGTCTCAGGTCGTTCACACCGGCATGGACAATGACTGAGTCATACTTGTACTTGCTGTGGAGTGACCTGAGTGCTTGTGTTATGTGGCGGATTCTAGCGCCTGACAGGCAGCTAACTGTGATCTTTTCCTTGTTCAGTCTGGTGAGAGGGACGTCAGTGTGTCTGACTATGGAGTCACCTATAACAAGTGTGTCTGGCATTGTGTTTGGCCTTAAGGGCTGTGACTGTTTAGCACACTGACTTTGAGAACTATGTGCTGCATGTCTTATGTCTTGAGGTGGCAGTTGCTTGGGTGTCTGCTTTGGAGGCCTCTGTAGTTTTGGTAGATTTTGATCAGTGCCTCCGAGTATGTCTTTGTGTGTTTATGTGTTTGTTTTGCAGTTGTGATAGTTCTATGTGAAACTGGGTTTGTGGTGTGCGTGGTTTCCTTCTCCTCCTGTCTGGTCTTGCCAGTCCTGAGTTGAGAGAGCTCAGCCTCCAGTTTGGCTATATAGTTGCATCTCTCACATGTATTTGTGTTTTGTGGGAGAAGGAGTGGGTTGTCTGTGTACATGAGGCAATTGTAACATTGCCTCAAGATGCCCAGATTCACCAGCTGAACAGGAGAGGACGCTAGCAACTGACCCTTCGACATGCTAGAAAAAGTGAAAAAGTTTGCTGTGTAACTGAGTCAGAAGGGACCTATAGGGAAATGGGTATTCAAGGGGATTCTAGGCTAATGCAGTACTTTGTTTAGTATACAAGCACTTTACCTATATAAAAATGCTTTAGGAGCAAGTGCTGAGCTATTGAGATAGAGAATAGACTGTTTAGATTGCAAGTAGAGAAGTTCTAAGGGAAAAATTGAAGAGCAGACTTTACGGAGCCAGAAATAGTTTAACATTGTTTAACCGGCACTGCCCGATGGTGCTCTATGGGCAACTCCGCGCTAAATCACGCAAAAGTGCGCTAAAGTGGGCTTTATAGCAGGGGGTTGAAAAGACCTAGGAACTGACCCAAAATGGCCAATAGACTACAAGTTTCTGGCTGGAACCACCGCTCTAGGGACAAATAGGCTGCTCAGTGCTCCCCACTCCCACTGGTGAACAAAGAAGCTTCCCTTTATCCAAATAAGGATATGGAATAGCACAGGAACCAAGCCAAAGCCCAGAGATCAGCAAACTCTGAAGACTGGACTATTCTAGTTCAGTAAGGCGGGAAAACAAGATTTTTTTTTTTGCAGAAAACAGAAGTAAAACAGACAGTAAATGCTATAAATGCTTTTAAACGGCTAGCGCACTTGAGTGTGTTAGCCTACAAGTAAAATTAAGCAACAAATAACCTTTTTAAAAGTGCAAAACAGTTAATCAACACAAAAAGCAGTTTAAATAGAATGCAGAGCTATATAAACAGGCGAAAAAGCAGTCGCTAAGCAGTAAATAATCAAAAAGCCAGAAAAAATACTTAAATCAGGAAAAAGTCACTCTTTTGCTCTCTGCTGCTTGTAGAACTCTGCAGTACACCACGAGGAGCTGTGCTGAGTTGAATACAAGCGAAAAGCGCTAAAGCGGGCTTTATTACAGTGGGCTGAAAAGAGCTAGGAATTGACCCAAAATGGCCAATAGACTACAAATTTCTGGCTGGAACCACTCCTCTAGGGACAAATAGGCCGCTCAGTGCTCCCCACTCCCACTGGTGAACAAAGACGCTTCCTTTTATCCAAATAAGGATATGGAATAGCACAGGAACCAAGACAAAGCCCAGAGATCAGCAAACTCTGAAAACTGGACTATTCTAGTTTAGTAAGGCGGGAAAACAAGATTTTTTTTTTCTTTTTTACAGAAAACAGAGGAAAAACAGACAGTAAATGCTTTTAAGCAGCTAGCGCACTTGAGTGTGTTAGCCTACAGGTAAAATTAAGCAACAACTAACTTTTTAAAAGTGCAAAACAGTTAATCAACACAAAAACAGTTTAAATAGAATGCAGAGCTGTATAAACAGGCTAAAATGCAGTCGCTAAGCAGTATATAATCAAAAAGCTAGAAAAAATACTTAAATCAGTTATAGCAAATACAGTTATAACAAATGCTCTGAAATATACTGTATATTTCCAAAATGTTTGAGAAGGACAGTCAGAACACAAGAAGGTTCAGGCGAAAGAGAAAAAAAAAGTTTTGTTTTACTTTTTGAAAGGGAAAAAGGAGGAACAGAAGGCCTTATCAAATGTTCTCTCTGTATTAAGCAGAATGAGCTAATGACACTAGACTGGGAGGTGTGTCACAGTAGGGGCGGGCAACTGCAAAGCCACCAAGTATAAGAGCAAGACACCAACAGCCAAGAGATAATTACACAGAGGAAATGTTTCAGTTTACACAATAGCCTACAAGACAGCAAGCACTAGAGACAAATGAAAGTTTTTAAACAGATAAGGATTTGTGAAGATACTGAATAGACAAAGTGCTTTATATATATTAAATTGTAAAAGCAGTAATCTGTAAAAATAATCAAAAAAATCAAGATGATACTTATATTTTGTAGCTCAGCTGCAGTCACATCTCCTCTAGTCTGCACTGTGTGCAAAAGACAGAAACTTTTTTTTTTTTTTTTTTTACAAGAACACAAAAGAACCAGCCCCCACTAGCCAAGAGATAATTACACAGAGGAAATGTTTCAGTTTACACAATAGCCTACAAGACAGCAAGCACTAGAGACAAATGAAAGTTTTTAAACAGATAAGGATTTGTGAAGATACTGAATAGACAAAGTGCTTTATATATATTAAATTGTAAAAACAGTAATCTGTAAAAATAATCAAAAAATCAAGATGATACTTATATTTTGTAGCTCAGCTGCAGTCACATCTTCTCTAGTCTGCACTGTGTGCAAAAGACAGAAACTTTTTTTTTTTTTTACAAGAACACAAAAGAACCAGCCCCACTAGCCAAGAGATAATTACACAGAGGAAATGTTTCAGTTTACACAATAGCCTACAAGACAGCAAGCACTAGAGACAAATGAAAGTTTTTAAACAGATAAGGATTTGTGAAGATACTGAATAGACAAAGTGCTTTATATATATTAAATTGTAAAAACAGTAATCTGTAAAAATAATCAAAAAAATCAAGATGATACTTATATTTTGTAGCTCAGCTGCAGTCACAACTTCTCTAGTCTGCACTGTGTGCAAAAGACAGAAACTTTTTTTTTTTTACAAGAACACAAAAGAACCAGCCCCCACTAGCCAAGAGATAATTACACAGAGGAAATGTTTCAGTTTACACAATAGCCTACAAGACAGCAAGCACTAGAGACAAATGAAAGTTTTTAAACAGATAAGGATTTGTGAAGATACTGAATAGACAAAGTGCTTTATATATATTAAATTGTAAAAACAGTAATCTGTAAAAATAATCAAAAAATCAAGATGATACTTATATTTTGTAGCTCAGCTGCAGTCACAACTTCTCTAGTCTGCACTGTGTGCAAAAGACAGAAACTTTTTTTTTTTTTTTTTACAAGAACACAAAAGAACCAGCCCCCACTAGCCAAGAGATAATTACACAGAGGAAATGTTTCAGTTTACACAATAGCCTACAAGACAGCAAGCACTAGAGACAAATGAAAGTTTTTAAACAGATAAGGATTTGTGAAGATACTGAATAGACAAAGTGCTTTATATATATTAAATTGTAAAAACAGTAATCTGTAAAAATAATCAAAAAAAAATCAAGATGATACTTATATTTTGTAGCTCAGCTGCAGTCACAACTTCTCTAGTCTGCACTGTGTGCAAAAGACAGAAACTTTTTTTTTTTTTTTTTTACAAGAACACAAAAGAACCAGCCCCCACTAGCCAAGAGATAATTACACAGAGGAAATGTTTCAGTTTACACAATAGCCTACAAGACAGCAAGCACTAGAGACAAATGAAAGTTTTTAAACAGATAAGGATTTGTGAAGATACTGAATAGACAAAGTGCTTTATATATATTAAATTGTAAAAACAGTAATCTGTAAAAATAATCAAAAAAATCAAGATGATACTTATATTTTGTAGCTCAGCTGCAGTCACAACTTCTCTAGTCTGCACTGTGTGCAAAAGACAGAAACTTTTTTTTTTTTTTTTTACAAGAACACAAAAGAACCAGCCCCACTAGCCAAGAGATAATTACACAGAGGAAATGTTTCAGTTTACACAATAGCCTACAAGACAGCAAGCACTAGAGACAAATGAAAGTTTTTAAACAGATAAGGATTTGTGAAGATACTGAATAGACAAAGTGCTTTATATATATTAAATTGTAAAAACAGTAATCTGTAAAAATAATCAAAAAAAATCAAGATGATACTTATATTTTGTAGCTCAGCTGCAGTCACAACTTCTCTAGTCTGCACTGTGTGCAAAGACAGAAACTTTTTTTTTTTTTTTTTTACAAGAACACAAAAGAACCAGCCCCCACTAGCCAAGAGATAATTACACAGAGGAAATGTTTCAGTTTACACAATAGCCTACAAGACAGCAAGCACTAGAGACAAATGAAAGTTTTTAAACAGATAAGGATTTGTGAAGATACTGAATAGACAAAGTGCTTTATATATATTAAATTGTAAAAGCAGTAATCTGTAAAAATAATCAAAAAAAATCAAGATGATACTTATATTTTGTAGCTCAGCTGCAGTCACATCTTCTCTAGTCTGCACTGTGTGCAAAAGACAGAAACTTTTTTTTTTTTTTTACAAGAACACAAAAGAACCAGCCCCACTAGCCAAGAGATAATTACACAGAGGAAATGTTTCAGTTTACACAATAGCCTACAAGACAGCAAGCACTAGAGACAAATGAAAGTTTTTAAACAGATAAGGATTTGTGAAGATACTGAATAGACAAAGTGCTTTATATATATTAAATTGTAAAACAGTAATCTGTAAAAATAATAAAAAAATCAAGATGATACTTATATTTTGTAGCTCAGCTGCAGTCACAACTTCTCTAGTCTGCACTGTGTGCAAAAGACAGAAACTTTTTTTTTTTTTTTTTACAAGAACACAAAAGAACCAGCCCCACTAGCCAAGAGATAATTACACAGAGGAAATGTTTCAGTTTACACAATAGCCTACAAGACAGCAAGCACTAGAGACAAATGAAAGTTTTTAAACAGATAAGGATTTGTGAAGATACTGAATAGACAAAGTGCTTTATATATATTAAATTGTAAAAACAGTAATCTGTAAAAATAATCAAAAAAATCAAGATGATACTTATATTTTGTAGCTCAGCTGCAGTCACAACTTCTCTAGTCTGCACTGTGTGCAAAAGACAGAAACTTTTTTTTTTTTTTTACAAGAACACAAAAGAACCAGCCCCCACTAGCCAAGAGATAATTACACAGAGGAAATGTTTCAGTTTACACAATAGCCTACAAGACAGCAAGCACTAGAGACAAATGAAAGTTTTTAAACAGATAAGGATTTGTGAAGATACTGAATAGACAAAGTGCTTTATATATATTAAATTGTAAAAACAGTAATCTGTAAAAATAATCAAAAAAAATCAAGATGATACTTATATTTTGTAGCTCAGCTGCAGTCACAACTTCTCTAGTCTGCACTGTGTGCAAAAGACAGAAACTTTTTTTTTTTTTTTTTACAAGAACACAAAAGAACCAGGCCCCACTAGCCAAGAGATAATTACACAGAGGAAATGTTTCAGTTTACACAATAGCCTACAGGACTGCAAGCACTAGAGACAAATGAAAGTTTTTAAACAGATAAGGATTTGTGAAGATACTGAATAGACAAAGTGCTTTATATATATTAGGTTCATAGGTTCATACTAGGCTATCTGCCCAAGGACATTTATAAGCCTAGCCCATAGTTAAATGGCTTTCGCCACCCCTTTAGTTTGAATAAAAACTATGCCTATCATTTTGCTGTGCCTCTGTCAAGCAGTGACACTGAAATAATCCCTGGGGTATATCTGCAATCTCCTATACATTGGTCAAGATTCCTCTTGAACAAGGCCAGAGAGGTGCTCTGCCTCACATGTACCGGGATTTTGTTCCACAGCATAGGGAGTCTCTGGGTGATGAATCTGTCCTCCAGCACGTTCTATTTATAACCATGTCAAGGTTTAAGTCTCCCGCCCTTGTGGTTCTGAGGGATCTAGATTTTTTGAGGTGAAGCATATTCATCAAATCTGGGTTTGACATGGCCTTATATGTCAGGCACAGGTCACCTCTGAGCAAGCGGTATGAGACTGAATAGAGCTGGAGTTCTTTCAGTCGGGCAGCATAAGACATATTTTTGAGACCCTTTATCCTTTTGGTGAGGAACTTTTGGGGCCTTTCAAGCTGCAGCAGGTGTCTGATCAGATACATTCCGAGCAGGGCATTGTACTCAATCATAGGTCTAATGAGTGATGAGTACAGGGGACGATGACCTCCCTTGATCTAGATGTGAATCCCTTCATGATCAGGTGGGCGATATAGAAGGTTTTCCTAACTACTTTAGCAACATGAGTGTCAAGCGAAGGCTACTGTCAACCTGGGTCCCCAGATCCCTGATGACTTTTCTGTGCTCAGTGGATTGCCATCTATATGGTAGCTAGGGGTAACCTTGTTTTCCCGAAGGGTATGACTATGCATTTTTGGCGTTTAACTTCAGGCCATGGCTCTGGCACCAGTTATCCGTTTCTGTGAGGCCCTTCTGGAGGATATCTGTGTCAGATGTGTTTTTACTATGGCCCAGTTTGCAGTCATCTGCAAACTTTGTCAGCCATAACCCTCCTGTGTTTGCTTGTACTTCAGAAAAGTAGATGCCGAACAAGAGTGGACCCAGGACTGAGCCCTGTGGGACACCACTTGTGACAGGCTTTGAGTCTGACATGGCTCCAGCAACTCTGACCCTGTGGGTTCTGTCACTTAGCCAGTTTGCAACCCATCTTGTGATGTATGGGTTTACATTCAAGCTGATGAGTTTTTCGATGATACCTGAGTGGGGTATTGTGTCGAAGGCCTTTGCCAGGTCGAGGTAGGCTGTATGGACTGCCTTTCCCTCATCAATGGCCTTGGTGACAGTCTCGAAAAAGTCAACCAAGTTTAAGAGGCAGGATCTGCCTTTGACAAAGCCAAACTGGGTTGGATCCAAAGTCTGCAAGTTCCCTATGTCTTTATTTATGAGTTCCATTATGATCCTCTCCATGGCTTTGCAGATAAGGCTTGTCAAGCTAATGGGGCGGTAATTTCCAGGGTCTGTGGAGGCACCACCCTTATGAAGTGGGACCACAGTCGCCGTGCGCCACTCCTTGGGTATGTATCCTGAGGTGAGGCTAAGATTAAACAGCTGTCCTAACTGTGGGTTTAATTCCTCATTGAGTTAAGAAGCACACAGCCGGGGACACCATCCGGTCCCATGGATGCTGTTATTTTGCCTTAGTGAGGGCAGTTCTCACCTGGCGTTGGAGATGTTTGGGGGCTACAATCCTCTGGAATAGATATCTCTCCTTTTGGGGGAGGGGAGAAGTTTGCACTGAACCTGTCAGCCAGTATGTTGGCAATGTGTGTAGGTTCAGTAATTTTTCACATCATTTTGAACTAATTCTGAGCATATCTGGGAGTTTCCTCCTAGGTTTCTAACATAGCTAAAGAAGGCCTTATGATTCTCTTTAGAGTCCTTGGCGATTTTTCTCTCAAAATTTGCCTTGGATGATTTTATGAGAGCTCTTAGTTTTTACTTATAATGATCAAAGGTGTCTTACCTTTCAAGGATTTTGCTCTATCTTGCAGTAGCTTCCTCCTTTTGTTGTAGAGCTTGTTTATGGCTGGGGTCCACCAGATTGGGCCGCTTGCCTTTGGTACAGAGAGTCTTAGTTTTGTTTGGGATTGCCTGATCCATGCAGTCCTGTAGATGCTGGTAGAAGGCATTTGTAAGTGATTCAGCGGTTTGAGTAATGTTTACCACTGGCTCAGGGGCCTTAAAGGAGACCACACTAGTTTTAGAAGTGTGAAATCGGCTTTTGAGAAGTTTTTCACTGTGGTCTTTTTTGTTTCAGGTGGGGCGGGATGAGGACCTCCAGCGAGATTAGTTTATGATCTGATCTCACTAGTGAGGTATACTTCGGTGTTGAACATTTTGATCCCATGTTCGTGATGATGAGATCAAGTATGTTTTCTCCTCTTGTGGGGATGGTGACTAGTTGTTCCATGGCATTTGAGTTTATGAACTCCAGGAATCTTTGGGTTAGAGTGTTCGGGCTTGAGTAGTGTTCCCAGTCTATATTAGGGTAGTTGAAGTCACCTAGTATGATGGTGTTTGGAGATACATTTATCCCCTCAATGTTTTCAGGAAGGCCATGTGAGGTTCCTGAGTTTGAGAGGGTGGCCTGTAACATGCTACAAATTGCAGAGCAGTCTTGCCTATGGTCAATTGCACCTAGATGGTCTCCGATGCATCGTGCGTTGCCACCAACCTTGAGGTGTGGGTGTCCTTTATGAATATGGACACCCCCCCTCCTTTCTTGGTGTTGTCGGATTTTGGGGCGGAAATGATATGAGGTGAAACCTGTTAGTGCTGGGGTGCTCTCAGGAGCCTTGAACCAGGTTTCTGTCACAGCACAGACATTGATGTTCTCCATATTGAGAAGGGCCTCGAGTGCGTGCATCTTGAGATTGAGACTTCTGGCATTGAGCAGCATTACCCTTAGTTTTTTTCCTTTTTGGTGTTCTAGGGTGGTAGGTTTAGAATTTGAGCCTTGCCTAAAAAGGCACTATGGGGTGGCAAGAGCCTTTGCCAATATCCGGAAGCCCAGGGTGACAGTTGCAAGCCGTCCCTTGAAGCAGCGTGGCTTGTCCAGCATGTCATCCCAGGCAGACAGACATTGGATCCCCTTTGAATGACACCAGAATTTAAGCCAATTATTAAAGCTGATCATCTTATCACTGTATTGTGGCATCATTCTAGGTGAAGGTAGGATACTGCTCAAGGTCAGGGTCATACCTGCCTGGGCTACATAATCAGAGAGCTCCTCGATGTCCCTTTTCATGTAGTCCAAGGTGCGTCTCAGGTCGTTGACACCAGCGTGGACAATGACTCAGTCGTACTTGTACCTGCTGTTGAGAGACCTGAGTGCTTGCATTATGTGTCGCATTCTAGCCCGACAGGCAGCTTACTGTGACCTTCTCTTTACTCAGTCTGGTGGCGAGCGGGACGTCAGTGTGTCTGACTATGGAATCACCAATGACAAGTGTGTCTGGCATTTTGTTTGGCCTTAAGGGCTGTGACTGTTTGACACTCTGACTGTGTGGTCTATGTGTTGCATGTGTTGGGTCGTGAGGTGGTAGTTGTTTGGGTGTCTGCTTTGGTGGCCTCTGCTGTTTTGGTAAATTTTGATCAGAGCCTCCAGTATGTCTTTGTGTTAGTATGTGTATGATTTGAAGTTGTGATGGTACCATGTGTGACTGGGTATGTATTGTGTGTGGTTACCTTCTCCTCCTGTCTGGTCTTGCCAGTCCTATGTTGAGAGAGCTCAGCCTCCAGTTTGGCGTATAGTTGCATCTCTCGCATGTATTTGTGTTTTGTGGGAGAAGGAGAGGATTGTCTGTGTACATGAGGCAATTGTAACATTGCCTCAATATTCCCAGGTTCACCAGTTGAGCTGGAGGACACTAGCAACTGATCCCTCGACATACTAGAAGTAGTAGATAAAGAGACTTTCAACGGACTCCGGGGAAGTGGGTTTTAGGCTGGTGGGGTACTATCTATAATAAGAGTGCTTTATCAAGGTGCAAGTACTGTAGGAGTAAGTGCTAGGCTTTACAGATAGAGAATAGTCTACTTGGGAATCAAGTAGAGATGAACTTTTCAGTTATAGGATATGCTGGTTAGATCAGCAGTACAGCTCGAGGAAGGTAGTTCTAAGGCAAAATTGGAAGAGTCGAATTTAGATGGCCCATATTGTGTACCCTTGTTTATCCCCCGCTGCTCTTGTGTGCAACAGTGGTAACTCAGCTAAATTAAACTACAGCGTTTAGCATGTTTTATAGCAGGGGGCTGAAGGGAGCTAGGAATTGGCCCAAAACGACCAATGGACTACTAGTTTGTGGCTGAAACTTCACCAAATCAGACAAAAAGGCCGCTCAGTGCTTCCCACTCCCACTGGTAAGCAAAGAAACTTCCCTCCTTCCTAATAAGGCAATGAATCAGTAACAGGAACTAAAAACAAAGCCCAGGGATCGGCAACTCTGAAACTGGACTACTCTAGTTCAGTAAGGCGGGAAAACAAGAGATATTTTTTTGTTTTATTACAGAGACAAGGAAAAAAACAGACAGTAAATGCTATAAATGCTGTAAATCGGCTAGCGCACTTTAGTGTGTAGCCTACAGAAACAATTTGCAACAATTAGTAACTTAAAGTGCAATAAACAGTGTAAAATGCAGAAATCACTTAAATTGTAAAAACAGTAATCTGTAAAAATAATCAAAAAAAAAATCAAGATGATACTTATATTTTGTAGCTCAGCTGCAGTCACAACTTCTCTAGTCTGCACTGTGTGCAAAAGACAGAAACTTTTTTTTTTTTTTTTACAAGAACACAAAAGAACCAGCCCCACTAGCCAAGAGATAATTACACAGAGGAAATGTTTCAGTTTACACAATAGCCTACAAGACAGCAAGCACTAGAGACAAATGAAAGTTTTTAAACAGATAAGGATTTGTGAAGATACTGAATAGACAAAGTGCTTTATATATATTAAATTGTAAAAACAGTAATCTGTAAAAATAATCAAAAAAAAATCAAGATGATACTTATATTTTGTAGCTCAGCTGCAGTCACAACTTCTCTAGTCTGCACTGTGTGCAAAAGACAGAAACTTTTTTTTTTTTTTTACAAGAACACAAAAGAACCAGCCCCACTAGCCAAGAGATAATTACACAGAGGAAATGTTTCAGTTTACACAATAGCCTACAAGACAGCAAGCACTAGAGACAAATGAAAGTTTTAAACAGATAAGGATTTGTGAAGATACTGAATAGACAAAGTGCTTTATATATATTAAATTGTAAAAACAGTAATCTGTAAAAATAATCAAAAAAAATCAAGATGATACTTATATTTTGTAGCTCAGCTGCAGTCACAACTTCTCTAGTCTGCACTGTGTGCAAAAGACAGAAACTTTTTTTTTTTTTTTTTACAAGAACACAAAAGAACCAGCCCCACTAGCCAAGAGATAATTACACAGAGGAAATGTTTCAGTTTACACAATAGCCTACAAGACAGCAAGCACTAGAGACAAATGAAAGTTTTTAAACAGATAAGGATTTGTGAAGATACTGAATAGACAAAGTGCTTTATATATATTAAATTGTAAAACAGTAATCTGTAAAAATAATCAAAAAAAATCAAGATGATACTTATATTTTGTAGCTCAGCTGCAGTCACAACTTCTCTAGTCTGCACTGTGTGCAAAAGACAGAAACTTTTTTTTTTTTTTACAAGAACACAAAAGAACCAGCCCCCACTAGCCAAGAGATAATTACACAGAGGAAATGTTTCAGTTTACACAATAGCCTACAAGACAGCAAGCACTAGAGACAAATGAAAGTTTTTAAACAGATAAGGATTTGTGAAGATACTGAATAGACAAAGTGCTTTATATATATTAAATTGTAAAAACAGTAATCTGTAAAAATAATCAAAAAAATCAAGATGATACTTATATTTTGTAGCTCAGCTGCAGTCACAACTTCTCTAGTCTGCACTGTGTGCAAAAGACAGAAACTTTTTTTTTTTTTTTTTTTACAAGAACACAAAAGAACCAGCCCCACTAGCCAAGAGATAATTACACAGAGGAAATGTTTCAGTTTACACAATAGCCTACAAGACAGCAAGCACTAGAGACAAATGAAAGTTTTTAAACAGATAAGGATTTGTGAAGATACTGAATAGACAAAGTGCTTTATATATATTAAATTGTAAAAACAGTAATCTGTAAAAATAATCAAAAAAAAATCAAGATGATACTTATATTTTGTAGCTCAGCTGCAGTCACAACTTCTCTAGTCTGCACTGTGTGCAAAAGACAGAAACTTTTTTTTTTTTTTTTTACAAGAACACAAAAGAACCAGCCCCCACTAGCCAAGAGATAATTACACAGAGGAAATGTTTCAGTTTACACAATAGCCTACAAGACAGCAAGCACTAGAGACAAATGAAAGTTTTTAAACAGATAAGGATTTGTGAAGATACTGAATAGACAAAGTGCTTTATATATATTAAATTGTAAAACAGTAATCTGTAAAAATAATCAAAAAAATCAAGATGATACTTATATTTTGTAGCTCAGCTGCAGTCACAACTTCTCTAGTCTGCACTGTGTGCAAAAGACAGAAACTTTTTTTTTTTTTTTTTTTTTACAAGAACACAAAAGAACCAGCCCCCACTAGCCAAGAGATAATTACACAGAGGAAATGTTTCAGTTTACACAATAGCCTACAAGACAGCAAGCACTAGAGACAAATGAAAGTTTTTAAACAGATAAGGATTTGTGAAGATACTGAATAGACAAAGTGCTTTATATATATTAAATTGTAAAAACAGTAATCTGTAAAAATAATCAAAAAAAATCAAGATGATACTTATATTTTGTAGCTCAGCTGCAGTCACAACTTCTCTAGTCTGCACTGTGTGCAAAAGACAGAAACTTTTTTTTTTTTTTTTTTTTACAAGAACACAAAAGAACCAGCCCCCACTAGCCAAGAGATAATTACACAGAGGAAATGTTTCAGTTTACACAATAGCCTACAAGACAGCAAGCACTAGAGACAAATGAAAGTTTTTAAACAGATAAGGATTTGTGAAGATACTGAATAGACAAAGTGCTTTATATATATTAAATTGTAAAAACAGTAATCTGTAAAAATAATCAAAAAAAAATCAAGATGATACTTATATTTTGTAGCTCAGCTGCAGTCACAACTTCTCTAGTCTGCACTGTGTGCAAAAGACATGCCTGTTCTTTACTCTTGTGTGTAGCACAGAGGATAGGCATTTATTTCCCTGGCATACTCCCATATGTCTCATATAGTCTGACAGTCACATAGTATTTTTGCTGAGGATGTACTGTCGATTACTGCTGTTTCTGTGGCGAGCAACATCTGCTCACTTGCCAGCAGCCCTTCTACTGTTCCATCATATGTAGAATGTATGCATTGGTCTCCAATGTATTTTTATGTTTTAGCTGTCATGTCTCTTTGCAGTATTACTCACATAAGTACCAGTAACCTGAGTGTTCCACAAGTTAGCTGATGGTGCTGTCCTATATGTTGCTAGGAATTGCCATATTACTATAATTTGCACAGCTATTGACAGTGAAATCATTCTCCTCTCCCCACCATTCACACCGCCACCCCTGTGGTCAGTTGCTCACATTATATACATCTCTCCACAAATACCCTTGTCTTTGACTCTGCACACCATCTCCTTTTACAGGTATCATATTCCTATGTGTGTGGGTGCCACGACTGACATTACAATGGTAACTGTACAGTGGCACTGTTATTCTGAAAGATTAACTACAACAACCTCCTGACTATATGAGTTTGTAGTCTGCCATTAACATGTCAGTAGAGGTATTACTGTTCAGTTTGTTCTTGATTGCTAGACTCAGCACATCTACTTGTGAGATGAAGTACAAACAACCAAACCAAAAACCACCTCCAGAGGAAGCCTTATTAGGCAAAAATAGTAAAATGAAAAAAAGGCTTCCACCACAACGAAAAGTTCACTGAGAAGTTCTGTTAAAATGTAGGCTTTAATAAAACGAAGAAATAAAAAGCACAAATTATGCTGTTCAAGTTGCAGGTCAAACAGGATAAGCACTTTCAGTTAAAAAACCTTCTTCAGATCCTAGTATGTAGACCTGACTTACTGCTGCTAAATAAAGATCCTTAATTGCTCAACCAATCACATACAGCAATCAGATGCACGCCTTCCTTAAGCCTCCATTTCATTTCTTAATTAGGCTTCTCTCTTTCAAAATAGGTTTAATAGGAACTACTCTGTTGAGCCCTGGAAATAAATTAGCTCTGAGTTTTATGATCCATATGCTTTCTTCCTTTTCAGTTTTGTTGACAATGTCTCCTCCTCGGAGATTAGTAGTCACATTTGAGATAACCATAAAGCTAAATGAATGCCCTGGATTTTCAGACACATGTCCATATAGGGCATTGGTTACCACTTTATTCTTGATGTCTAACAGGTGGCGAAGTATTCGTTCCTTAAACTTTCTATTGGTCTTTCCTACATAATAGGCTTGGCACAAATTACAAGTGCCAACGTATATAACATTCTTGGTGTTACAGTTAGCAAAACCAGAGAACTTATAGCATTTGTTTGTTACTGGATGAACAAAACTGTTGGAACATTTAATGTGGCTGCAAGCTTTGCAAAAGCCACATTTCCAAGTTCCTAACCTATTTCCTCCTTCTGTACTCTGCTTGTTAGGTATTCCATCATAGTTGCATTCCCCTACTATTCTCTTCATTTTACTGTCAGCAGTTAAGACTGGCCAAAATTTCTTGATGGTTTCGCAAACATCAAAGGAGTCAGTGCTGTAGGTCATCATGCATCTGAGACTGTTGCTGTTTCCACCTTTCTTCACATCACTCTGCTTCCGTTTTGAGTAGTACGGTTGCCCTTTGTTGTATCGAATGGACATCGCTTTGCCTTTACTCATGACTAATTATTTTTCATTATAGCCTCTTGAAGCAAAATTCTGTAAGAGTTTGTCTTGTTCCTGCAGAAAATCATCATCGTCTGTACAGAGCTTGGATATCCTGGTCACTTGATTTTCAACAATATTATGAAAAACATGCCTCGGGTGGATGCTATTGTAGTATAGCATATGGTTCCTCCAATTTGGTTTCCTGAATATAGTGGTGCCAATTCCTTTGCTATTATTCATTGAAATTCTCACGTCTAAGAACTCAATCTCATTTGCTGACGTTTTCACTTTGAATCTTAGAAAGCTAGTCGTACTTGTTAAATAGTCGACAAAATCATTTAGGCGTTGCATACTGCCCTTCCATAGGAATATAACATCATCCACAAACCTGTTGTAAAAGATGAAGCATTCCTTCCATTCATTTTTTTGTATCCATTTCCCATTGCCTTTCCCATTCAGCTAGAACTATATTGGCATAGCTGTTTGCACAGGGGGTGCCCATGGCTACCCCCCATTTTTGCCAATAGTAGCTCTCACCATAGAGGAACACATTGCTCTTCAGGACCAATTCCAGGAAGCTGCATACTAGATTCACATCCATGTTTACTTCAAAATGAGAGACAAAGTCCCTTACTGCTTCTATTCCTAGATCGTTGGGTATGCAAGTGAATAAATTGTTGACGTCCATCGTCACCAAAATGAGGTTGTCTATGGAGCTTTCTTGCTCCATTCTTTCATACAGTCTCTCCAGCAGCTGATCAGTGTCCCTCAATACAGTATGTGCGAAAGGCAACAACTTCTTGAGTTCAGTTTCCACATAGATTGAAATGGGCTCAGTGACCCATCCTCTCCCCGAAACTATCGGTCTCAGAGGGGGGTCAACACTATTCTTATGAATCTTAGGCAACCCTTTGATAACAGGTATAGTTGGATATACCATTTCAAGAAAGTCATATAGATTTTTATCAGTTGCTTTAGTCATTAATTTGTCATACAGGACATTCTGTACTGAGGACATCAGTCTGTCTACTTGATACTTCTCGATTTTGTGGTATCTATCACTATGGCTTAGCATATCCTGCATTTTCTGGGCATACTGTATTGAATTCATCACTATTAAAGCTCCTCCTTTGTCAGCTGGCCTGAAAATAATTTCTTTCACTGTTTGCAACTCTTTTAATGCCTGAAACTCATCCTGTGTTAAATTGTAATAGTGTTTACTTTTTCCTTTTGACCTCCGTTCAAACACCTCATTCTCACATAACAGTAAGAACATCTCCACAGTGGGATGATTACTGGGGACAAAGGAGCTTGGTTTTTTCAACACAGATGATGTATTGTTTGTACCAGTATTTTCATTGTCAAAAAGACACTTCAACGTAACGTTCCTACCAAAGCACCTTAAGTCTGTCACTAACTCACTCAGGTCAGAACGTATTGAGGGTATGAAGCTCAAGCCTCTTTGCAGAACACTCTTTTGGGTAGCTGTCAGCTCATAATCGGATATATTAATTACCAACAAAATCGATTCATCTAAGCTCATTGAGGTTCCTAAGTTACCTTTCTCTTTTTCCTCTCTCTGCTTTCTGACCTGGATCTCCCGACATTTTTCTGTGTTAGTAGAAAAGGGAGTTGCTGTAACAAAGGTGCATGGACAGATCCCTTCTTTGGTATCATGCTCGGAACTATTTCACTTGAAGGCTGAATGCTTCCTGCAGATGCAGTGTCTACATTTGCTGCATTATCATTTTCCGTTCGCGATGTAATGACCTCAAGCATACCAGAGTCATTGTTAACTATACTACCATTAGTCCTATTGTTAGGAGTATTGCGAGAGGCTAATTCAGGATGTTGCCCATTAGTGTGTATGTTACTGTGTACTTCAGCATGTATAGTCACACTAGAAACAGTCCTGCGTGTCACAGGTACATTTCCCATGTTGTCAGAGCATTCTTTTCTATCTGGTGCTCTCTTATCCCTCGGCCACTCAAACAGGCGACCGTTAGTAGAATCAAAATAATCTCTCTTCAGTTTGTTAATTTTTATATTTTTCAATTTGTTCTCATAGGTTTCCAATTTATCTTGCAGGGTTTCTAGCTTAAACAAGCAGCTATCGGGTAATCGCATAGTTTCCATTTGCTTTTGCTTACATTCAATAAGAGCAGAAACCTCATCTTCATGTGGTTTAAAGTAGTCTATTAGCAGCTGCATGTAACGGAAGCTTGTCTCTGTTAATCTCCTGCCATTTGGCCAGGAGATTGGGGTAGGTGTTCCCATAGCTGGGCATACACCTAATTCTCAATCCCCTCGGTATCACATTATGATGTAGACACGCTTCCATGTGAAATTGCTGCCATTGCAGCCTCTTGAGCTTATAGGCTGCATTCTCAACTTCTTTAAAGATGTTATCAAATTCTTCATTACAGTCTGTAATCAGTTCCTGATTCACACCAGTCTTTATATTGATATCAAATAAAGGATTGAGCATACCTGCATTAAATGTAGTATTAGTTTTCCGACCATTTTCCATCACAAAATACAGTGTTGACACCAAAGCAGTTTTGCTAACTGTAACACCAAGAATGTTATATACGTTGGCACTTGTAATTTGTGCCAAGCCTATTATGTAGGAAAGACCAATAGAAAGTTTAAGGAACGGATACTTCGCCACCTGTTAGACATCAAGAATAAAGTGGTAACCAATGCCCTATATGGACATGTGTCTGAAAAATTCAGGGCATTCATTTAGCTTTATGGTTATCTCAAATGTGACTACTAACCTCCGAGGAGGAGACATTGTAAACAAAACTGAAAAGGAAGAAAGCATATGGATCATGAACCTCAGAGCTAATTTATTTCCAGGGCTCAAAAGAGTAGTTCCTATTAAACCTATTTTGAAAGCGAGAAGCCTAATTAAGAAATGAAATGGAGGCTTAAGGAAGGCATGCATCTGATTGCTGTATGTGATTGGTTGAGCAATTAAGGATCTTTATTTAACAGCAGTAAGTCAGGTCTACACACTAGGATCTGAAGAAGGTTTTTTAACTGAAAGTGCTTATCCTGTTTGACCTGCAACTTGAACAGCACAATTTGTGCTTTTTATTTCTTCGTTTTATTAAAGCCTACATTTTAATAGAACTTCTCAGTGAACTTTTCGTTGTGGTGGAAGCCTTTTTTTCATTTTACTGTGAGATGAAGTAGGTAGTATATGCTTAACAAGTCCACAGCATGGATTTGTGCAATGGAGAGGGATTTCTCCTACTGCACCCTCAGGAATCAATAGATCTCCTCATATTACCATTGTAGCTATGATGGTTGCATTGGAACTAATTCACTAACAGTGTGTACAACATACTTGATCAACCTTCTGATAGTTTATCCCCTGCTTTTTTGCATTCTTATGAACTAATGTGCACCTGACACCCATGTCTGCTTGAGTGGATCCCATCAACCCATATAAGGACAGATGAGCACCTTTCATCTAGGGATAGTGTTTGATAGTAATAGTTGGTTTGTTCTTCCTGAAAAATTGCACCCCTGGTTTTCTGGATTTTCTTCAGATTGTGTAATGCCAGCCTTCCAAAGTTGATTGGCAGAGTGTAAAGGATACCATCTTTGGTTCTTATTTCCATGAGTTATTCAATCATGTAATTAATGATACCTGTATGATACTGTGAGATAAAATCCTGTTCCCTGAGAGTGAGAGTTTTTCCTGATGATCTTCTTTTCTCATGTTCTCCTCTGTCCATATGCCAAGGACTGCCTGAGTTATTACTGCTTAGAATGTCATATCGAATGTCACATTTTATCCATGGTTCTCTTGGCGTTTTTGACTGGCAGACAGAGACTGTGTTCTGTTAGCAAAATCGTATCATCCCATAGATGGACTCCACCCCCTTAGGTACCTGGTCTTCTTGTTACAAGAGTTGTAAAGCTCTCAGTGCATCATGTTTGGCCAGATCAGAAAAGATGAACAATCTTCTTTTGTGCTTTATGTTAAGACCACATAAGGCAGATCATTAACGTAGAATGTTACTGAATCACATTATGCTGAGACTGTAGCAAGTTGTATTTTATGACAGATCATCAGCATTGAGATACTGTTTCTTCTCCCATTGCTTTTATTGTTAGTCAGTGGCATGACCATCTTTTGATAACCAGGACATGGATCCGTCTCAGCAGATGTCTTCTACTATTGCCACAGTTTTTAAGAAATTTTACTTAAAATATGGTGATTAACAGCTTTTAACCTCCAGTTACCACAGACCTCAGATTCTTGCCCCCTTTTCCTTAAGGTTCACTTGATAGTCTGGCATATACCTATGTGACACTTTACTGGGTGTTTTTTTTTTCACAAGGAGCAAAGCCTTGAAGCTACCAAACAAGTCAATGCCCTACGACTATAGGGGAGAAGTGGATGTGCAGGCTTGTCACACTGTAATTGGTTGGTGTTTTAACTCCTCCACCTCTCCACAACATGCTACATGACATACTCAAACAGGTTTGTCCAGGGACATTGTGAGGGACCTACACCCACCTTTGCAGTGGCATACTTCCTCATAACCCTGACCTCCCAATTACCAGTTGACTTGTCTGTAATCAGCCCCCTGAAAAATTGCACCCCTGGACGTAATGACAAAAGACTTGCCTCCTGCTTGTCTGTCACCCTTCTCATTTCCAAGAGATGCAGGTAGGCACTGCTTCGTCATTTCTTTTTTGTCAAATCTTCCAACATGCAGGCCACTTGTCAAAACCATACCTCTCAACTGCACCTGATTTCACAGAATGTCCATGATTTTGGTTCATATTTTTGGCCTGTTTGATGCAACATTTGTGGTTTTCTGTCAAATTGTTGAATATTACAGTCACTGAAGAATAACAAACATTTAAATTTCAGGCTTCATATCCTTCAGAAAAAGCAATTTTCTAAGTATGTAAGAGTAAAATTTAAAATCTGTCCCTGATTTGGGGCCTTTGTCCCACATTATTTTTTTTTTGTCTTTGGGCCTAATTCTTGAACTGAGAGTTTGAGAACTGGTGAACTCTATGGTTGTTTGGGTCACAGTTAAGGCTTAAACTCTCTACACCATAATTTCAAATACAGTGTTCTAATTTATTCTCATGTAAGCGTTTGAAGAAATCCACATTTTTTTTTTATATTTTGTCTACCAAGAAGCATGATGTAAGTGACGATAGCCTAAGCCTTTGACACAGACTAAATCAATTTCTTTTTTTCTCTCTTTCTCTATTAGGTATTATTAAGTAAACTAACTGTGAATCATACTATTCCAAATACACTTTGAACTCATAATAATCACTATGATATCTGATGACTTCTCTAAAAATAAATTAATAGACAGTTCTAATGCACCAGATGAAACCTTAAGTGTGACATCAGAAAGTACTGATATTTTACTAGAAGAAGCTTGTTATCAAAGCAGCACATTACCACCTTCAAGCAACTGGGAGGTAGTTGCTGAAGCAAATACGTTTAAACAGATGAAGCAAAAATCTCTAGTAAGGGGTGAAGGCAAACTGAAGATGTTGATGGAGACCACAGCTATGAGAAGTACAGAGTCCAATGCAAACAGAAATAAAGATTTGCCTTTCAATAAACTGGGGTTTAGTGGTTCGGCTGACAGTTTATTTTCTGACATTGTTTGTAATCAAACATTCAGAGAAATGCCTTTAAGATCTAGCAGATCTTTTACCACACTGCAACATTTTTCAAATGTAGATGAAAGAAGAGAGTTTCTTCAGGATGGAACCATGCAAAACAAAATTC
This sequence comes from Protopterus annectens, assembly GCF_019279795.1. Taxonomy (NCBI): domain Eukaryota; kingdom Metazoa; phylum Chordata; order Ceratodontiformes; family Protopteridae; genus Protopterus; species Protopterus annectens. The sequence goes on from NC_056735.1 coordinate 451,514,268, forward strand.
AAGACATAGTAGATGATGTTATTGGAGATGAGTTTGTTGTACTGCCTAGAGGACCATTTAATAAAGACAACAGCCTTGCTAAAAATACAGACCATGATAATTTCTGCCCTACAGGAGGAGCTAATATTAAGGAAGAGAATACACATAAAACTGTTGAAACATCATCATTAAATTCCTTCCATTTAATAGATTTCTCTAAAGATAGCTATCCCCTTTCAGCTAAACAATCTCGTTTAATGGTTCAAGGATGCCAACCAGTTGTTTGTGGTATTGATCATCCTGAGCTAAAACACATCGAGACAGGATGTGATGCATTGTCTTCAGACTCTGGGTCATCTTCAGTTACAAAAAAAGGTGCACCAGAAACATATGGAAGACATCGTTCAAGACTTAGTCTTTCAAGGAGCTCCTCAGGCAGCAGTATCATATCAAATGCTGGAAAAGGCCATATTTGCAGCAGCTGTGAGGTAACTTAGTTCTGAAAATGAAAGTTGTGCATATCTACATAATAAAATTTGTGTTTTATTTTGTGCATGTTTTAGCAGATTATTGATGAGCAAACAGTAGTTATCAGATTTCATCACAAATTCCTCAGGGCAACATTCATATATCACTAGTAAATGATGAAGGTGGATCTCTGGGGTATTTGATGTTCTTAGAGTACACTGGATAAGGTACAAAAAGAGAAATCAGTCTCACTAAGTTACTGAGCATCTACATTTGCCCAGTTATGTGAGCCAAGTCTGAATGTGTAGCAGCAAAACAGGGTGTAGTTTTCTTCTCGATTGTCATTCCTGTTGGTGAGGTAAACAGTAGCTCTCTTTCAATTAAACTAAATTAGTACTTTCTGTCTGCATTGGGGCTATCCTAGCACTATATTGTTAAATATCTTGTGAGATGTCAGTAGAAAAAATAGAACATTTGAGGTTAGCATTTCATGTATTGACAAGATCATGGTGCTGACCTTGAATTCATATTATATCTAAATGCAAATCTCGTTAGAGCTTCTATTTAGCATGCAATACAATTTCTTAAAGAAGACAATAATTAACCTGCAACTGTTGAAATGATTCAGTATTAACTTTAAGAAAATTCTGAGCCAGGAAAACCAGAGTCAGTAATTTGGTTAACTGCTATGGAAATAATTAGTGCCAGGGTAGTAGGGCAATCCTTGCTACTCTGTACTTTTCATCTTTTACTATGTCAGCAAACTTCCTATGGGAGTTCTTCATTTGCTAACTAACATGAAGAAACATAAATAAGCAGACATTGTTTAATTAAACAAAAATCAGCGAGGGTTAAAAGGAGATAAAAGTCAATGCAATATGTCTGAAGTGTCCCTACTGAATTTCCTAATGCTGGCAGTTAATGAATGAAACCATGATTCACCAAAATGTTTCTGTAAGTTTCAACATTTGAAGATATATGAGAGAGTACTTTTACAGAGGAACCAACCCTCTCTACCCTGATACATCTCTAACTTAAATATTCATACTCCAAGATCACGAAGTTCTAAAGTAAATTAGTCACAAGAAAGCCAACAATTTCCTAATCGCAAGTATGTGTATTGTCAGAGCTGGAATATTTAAATATTAGGGGTGTGGTATGCAGGAGGCTTGCCCCCTTGAGGAAAAATGAGACCATTAAATTTTATATAAGAGATGAGTCTATAGTGTGTTTTTGAAAAGACTGCAGGCATTACATGATGCTCAGAAGTTAAGAGTATCAGTAAACGGGGACATTGTCTTGCTTGATTGGTTGCTATATAACAGATACAAAAGGTACTAAACAAGCCTGCTATTGTCGCCATTATTGTTTTTAATGGCAGCTGGGTTATTAGCTCAGGACATTAGGGATTCTTCCAGGTACTTTTGCATTTGGATGAAAGAAATGTCTTTCTACTGACTGTATGGTGTTTCTATCTACTTGAAGGATACTTTACCCTTAGTACTACATGTATTCAGGGTGTTTGGGAAGCAGTCAAGGTTACAGATTCATACTAAGAAGTTGGTGGTGGAAGTCACTTTTTTCTTTGAAGGTAGCATTTATTATATCAGTGAAGCATAGTGATTTTACCATGGAATCCACAAGCATGGTGCACCATTAATATTACATTGAACTGCTTTTACATTACTTCCTAAAATTGCCTTTTCTAAAAAAAATCTAGGTAATCATCAACCAATGCCCACAACACATCTTTTACTAGTCATCTCAGTTACCCATTCTTTATCATAAATATTCAGTGTAACGATGTCATAACTGACAAAAAAATGCCCCTTTAATTTTAGACAAACTGATTAGTATTAACTGAAAAGAAGCTTAGGCAAACTAATATTAGCTAAAGAGCAAGTGTGAAACATCAAACGTAATGTCAAACTATTTACATGTATTTATTACAGTTTCCTGCTCTCAAAAGATATGGTACACTCCTGCGTCCCACCTCCTGATGTCTGTATGGTAGCTTATAAACTTATAGAGTTGGACTGCACTCACCATCTCCGTGAGTTCCATGTCCAGCACTTTTTGCTGTAGTTAACATTTCACCTTAGCATGGTTCCCAGTTCTACCATTTATTGCTAAAAGTTCCCTTTCTCTAATTTCCTCCATAATACAAACAACATTCTCCCATTTGGGTCATCTGTACTTTTCCATCTTCAGGTGATGGCTTTCTAACCCACTAAAGCAAGCGGTGTTATAAAATCTTGTGCACTACCTGAGATTTTTAAATATGGATCATGACTAAATAACACCAATTCTCCTGTCAGCATGAGACCTGAATAAGTTAATCTTGTTAGACACAACTGCAGGTCACTTTTCAAGTTTCATAAAACTGAGCAACTCCAAATGATATGTTTCCATGTTCCTAATACCCCACTGTTACACCTCCCATCATCCCTCTCTTGCTTGAGAGAACATTCTGTGCAGTCTTTGGGTGTATAAAAGTTCTTGTGCAGACACATCCAACAAAGTTTCTGAGTTTTCTTGCCTTTGTGCTATACAGATTCTCTCCCACTGCTTCTCTTTCTGACTTCTCATTCCAGACGTATCTTGAGTTATTTTCCCTCCCTTACAATTGTTAATAAAGCATCTATATGTCCTGGATATACACCTCATCCTTGTTACCTCATCTGATCTAGCCTTCCTCAAGTTTATCCACCCTAGTATGTTATGTCACCTTGATGTTCTTCGTGTTTCACTGTTGCAGTCATCACATTTGGGTTATCTGCTTGCAGTAGCCCTCAGTCAGCCTGATTATCAAAGTCTTGGGTCCTGCGTCAGTTGCTGTCTCATCTTCTTTGATATCAGGTAGTCAGGGGTATAAAGCATGCAGCCGATGCCATTACATCAGTCTTTCTTGCTGTGCGGTGCCCGAAGCAGAAGCAGTTCGCAAGTGCCGGTCGGCCAACTCCTGAAATTTTCGTTTTCAAGTTTCAGAACGGAAGTTTTCAATTAAAGCTAAGTACCCCATTGGGGAAACTTTTTCTTGCTCTAAATCGATGTCAGTAAAAGTCAATAATTGTATTTCTTGTGGAAAGCAAATACCTCATAAAGATTTTCATTCGTACTGTATTCCTTGCCTAGGCACTGACCACGACATACCTCACTGTTGGTTTTGTGCCTTATTTAAACCACGAACTATTCGTTGTCGGTACATTTTCGCTTCTAAATATTTTGGTGCTCAGTTCAATTATCCATTTATGTTTTCGGTAAGCCACCCTACTACCGATATTCAAAAAAAATGCAAAGATAAAGACAGAGACAGGCCGCCTAGGACCAAAGCTGCCAACGATGCTTCTCCTAAGCTAGTCTCCAGTTCACCGGTACTCAGTAAGGTGCTTTCACAGCCCCTGATACCCGCTACTTCAGATTTGCAGGCCTCTACTGAGACCCATTCAGAGTCTGGTATGCCGCGAGATGCTTCAACTGTGGAAACTGCAGATGTCTCTACCTTGGATGGGTCTGGAGCCGCTGCGCAAGCACTGGCTTCTGAGGGTGTATGCAGGCCTACTGACTTGCATATTAAACCAATGCCATCTTCTTCTTCTTCTAGGCCTAAAACTTGAACCATGCCTAGGACACCGATGCCCAGACCGCATGGTCAGACCTGTATGCCTAAAAAACAAATGATAAGAATGGCTGAAGACCTTATTACTTTAATCAGGGGAAGCTAACCTTCCCCCTCTTAAGAGACCTAGGACTGAATTTGCTTATGATACTTCTGACCAGGATTCTGAAATTTCTGTCTCATCTGATGACCAGGATTTACCCTTATCTACCTATGAGGATTCTGATGCAGAGGACTCAATTCTTTCTGCTTCACGCCCAGAGGATTTTTCTTTTGGTGAAACCTTGCATACTCTTAGGGAACATTTTCACTGTGATAGCCAGGACTACTCTGATTCTAAAAAGAGACTTAGAGATTTCTTACTCCTACCCCAACACAGGCCTTTAGCTATCCCTCCTGTGCTGGACATTGTTGACGATGCCTTTTCAGAATCTAGCTTGGCCCCTGACTCTTTACCTCTTGCTCCCAGAAAACCTAATAGATATTACAGGGTTCCTGATTCTCATAAGTTCCTTTTTAAAAATCCTACTGCGGACCCTGAGACCATTTCACAGGGACACAAAGGCATTAAGGCTACTACTGCCAAAAATCCTACCCCCTCTGATAGAGATTCCAGGGCCCTGGATAGATGGGGAAAGAAGGTATACACCTCTGCAACCTTGGCCATCAGGTCCTTAAATTGCCAGTTTCATATGTTAAAGTATCAGCAGCATATTATTGGATTGCTTAAACAGAAAATGATGTTGATTCCTGATTGTGCTGAAAATAAGGATTTACAGGATTTAATGCATTCTGCTGAACAGATTGGAAAACATAATTTGCAATGTGGTTTTGATTCACTAGAGGCATCTTGCAGGGCTGCTGTCACCGGGTCTGTACTTAGGAAGCATGCTTGGCTTAAGGAGCAATCTTTGCCAGATCATGTTAAAACTAAATTGCTGGATGCTCCCTTAAATCAGGACTGCCTGTTTGGCGACAAAGCAGAAGAAGTTCTTAAAAAGATGGAGGAAAAAGCTAAATCTATGCAAACTGTTAAAGATTTCTTACAAGTGCAGCCTCCTAGATTTAGTAGGCATTGGCCCTCAAAAAATTGGTCCTTTCCTGCCTCATCCAGACCTTCTCAGTTCAAACCCAGAACCAGCAGAACACCCAGGCTTCAGTCCCAGGGTACGCACAGGACTAAGCAGTGGGGGGCTCCCACTTCCAAATCAGGGAGTAGTAAGACTATGGTAAGCTGTCTCAATGACTTAACTTTAAAACTTCCAGGCACTTTTCAATTGACTGCCCCTTTAGGGGGAAAGATTGCTCTGCAAGCAAAAAAACTGGGAACTCATTACCCAGGACAAATGGGTTTTAAACATAGTTTCCCATGGATACAAATTTCACTTCTACACGCTACCAACCCCAAACGGTTAGCCAGATCTACCCCTAAATCAGTGGGCAGATGCTCAAAAGCAAGTAATCTCTCTCTTAAGATTAAAGGCTATTCAGACTGTACCAGAAGAGGAAAAGGGACAAGGTTTCTACTCAAGACTTTTCCTGGTACCCAGAAAAGACAGCTCGTGGCATCCTATCCTGGACCTGCCTATACTAAACACCTTTTTGGTGATTCCAAAATTCAAGATGCCAACTCTTCACCAGTTGCTTCCCATGATAGGCAAAGATGCCTGGTTGGCAACACTGGATTTAAAGGAAGCCTACCTGCACATCCCAGTCAGGGAATCTTGCAGAAAATATGTACGCTTCAAAGCAGGCTGCATGCACTATCAGTTCTCTGCACTGCCCTTTGCCTTATCTACTGTACCCAGGCTATTCACAAAGTGCCTAGCTCCAGTCATTGCATTTTGCAGGCAAAGAAATATTCAAATATACCCATACCTGGACGATTATCTAATTCAGGCAGAAAGCCAGAACATACTTCTGAATCATCTGGCATTTGTACAAAAGGTGTTAACTTGTCTGGGGTACACCATAAACGAAAATAAATCACATTTGGTACCCTGTCAACAAATTATATTCCTGGGAGCAAGCTTGAACACAACTTCCCAGATGGTTTTCCTCACGGCAGTTAAACAAATTCATGTGATAACTTACTTCAAACTAGTGGCCACAAAAACCCTGCTATCTGAAGGCAAATACTGCAAGCCTTGGGGTTCATGGCCTCGTGCATTTTACTAATTCCATATGCAAGACTGCATATGAGGAAACTACAATTGTATCTAAAATGCCTATGGTGTCAACATTCTCAGGATCTAGAAACAATGATTCCTATCATACCTTGCCTACGGTTAGAATTCCTTTGGTGGGCAGAGGCCTGCCACCAAAACAAGGGACTACCATTCACTCTACCCCCTTCCGCCCATACTCTAACAACAGATGCATCAGACTATGCATGGGGGGGCTCACCTGGCAGGCAAGTGCATTCAGGGCAAATGGAACTCAAGTCAAATGTACCTGCATATCAATCAAAAAGAAATGTTAGCTGTACAGAATGCTCTGACAGCCTTCAAAGACCACATTCTTCCAGGACAATTAATGGTAAAGACAGACAACACCACTGTTATGTGGTACATAAACAAGCAAGGGGATACCCATTCTTACCCCCTCTGCAGACTAGCCATGGCTCTGTGGGACACAGCCTTGAGCTACCAAGTGCATCTACAGGCTCAATTCCTGCCAGGAAAGCTAAATACACTGGCAGACAAACTAAGCAGAAATCTCATGGACCCACACGAGTGGAAACTGGAACCAAAGATTTTCAACATGTTGATCAACAAATGGGGGATCCCAGATATAGACCTGTTTGCCTCCCCCCAGAACTACCAATTGGACAAATTCTGCACAAGGACTCCCCACAAACAAGCTTGGAAAGTGGGATGCTCTGTCCTTCAGCTGGAAAAATCTATCAGTTTATTCCTTTCCTCCTCTACCTCTCCTCTCCAAAGTGCTACTAAAGATCAAACAGGACAAACCAAGGATGATAGTGATTGCACCGGACTGGCCATGCCAACACTGGTACCCCCTCTTGCGCAGTGTGTCCCAGCTGGCCCCATGGCACCTACCTCAGACCCCTACCCTGCTGTCTCATCAGGAGAGCCAGATTCTGCACCCCCACTTCAAACCCTGAACCTGGCAGCCTGGCTAATTACCTAATCTCTCCGTTACCATCCCTCAGTAAACAAGTGTTGGATGTCATTTTGGAGGCAAGGAGACCTAGTACTACAAAATCGTATGCTGAAAAATGGAAAAGATTCTGTGCCTGGAACCAAACTCAAGGGATGGCCACAACAGCACCCAATTTACCTCAGATTCTTCAATACTTTACTGAGATGCTTCACAAGGGCCGCTCCTTTTCCTCCATCAAAATTCACACCTCAGCCATTTCAGCTCATTACAACACAGAACCACCCCTCTTTTCTCACCCACTGCTCACACAGTTCCTCAGAGGGGCCAAAAACTTAAGTCCACCTAGGAGAGCCCCAACTCCAACCTGGGACCTTTCATTTTGTGTTGGAAAAACTCACCCTTCCCCCTTTAGAGTCAGCTGCAACTGCAGAGTTAAAATTCCTTTCTTGGAAAACAGCTTTCATTTTAGCAATCACTTCAGCAAGAAGGGTATCTGAATTACAGGCCCCTTATGGCATTGGAGCCTTTCATCATCTTTCATGTGGACAGGGTGTCCCTCAGGACCAATCCCCCTTTCATGTCCAAGGTGGTATCCAGTGTGGCTCTTAATCAGTCCATTCATTTGCCAACCTTCTTTTCTAATCCACAGAACAAAGGGGAATGGATACTGCATTCTTTAGATGTGCACAGACAAGTTAGATATTGCTTGAAACAGGACTAAACCTCAAAGGAAATCTGAACAACTGCTGGTGGCATTTGCTGCAGGGGTAGAGGGGAAGGCTATTTCAAAGCAAACCATTTCTAAATGGATAGGCCATTGCATTAATTTATGCTATAAGCACCATGGAAAACCTATCCCACAGGGGATTATACCCCATTCAACCAGGGCTGCACCATGGAAAACCTATCCCACAGGGGATTATACCCCATTCAACCAGGGCTGCATCTACCTCTACAGCCTTTCTCAGAGGTGTCCCTACCAGAGACATCCTAGAAGCTGCTACCTGGAGTTATGTACATACTTTCACCAAGCATTACCATTTGCCAATTTTCTCTAAATCCAGAGCTGGCTTTGCCACTGCAGTCTTGCAGGGCTGGTCCTAATGCTATTTAAATTCCTTCTCCCATCCTTAGTTTTGGGAATCTACCCAAATGTGATGACTGCAACAGTGAAACACGAAGAACATAGTACAGTTGTGTACACTTACCATAAATGTAGATGTTCAAGTGTATTCACTGTTGCAGTCCTGGTTACCCTCCCTCCAGCCCCCTGACTTCCTTTGGCTATACCTCTATTCTCCTTTACTATACTTAAAAGCTTTTTGGTGTATTTGCTTTTTTGTTGGAGGTATAACCTTGTGTGTGTGTATATATATATATATATATATATATATATATATATATATATATATATAAAATATTGCTTCCAATTAAGGGGGCACCTGACATCTGGGGCAAGAAAAACTGATATAATGGTGTCGGCTGCATGCTTTATACCCCTGACTACCTGACGTCACGGAAGATGAGACAGCAACCGATGCAGGACCCAAGACTTTGATAATCAGGCTGACTGAGGGCTACTGAAAGCAGATAATCCAAATGTGATAACTCGAACATGTAAATGTATGGTAAGTGTACACAACTGTACTTTCCTCTTCCTGCCCTTGTAACCTTTTGAATTCTGTTCTTAATCCCACACATACTAACAATATATTTCTGGTAAATCAAGCTTACATTGTATTTAATCCTTGCTCATTATTGTATCATCTATCATTATTTATTCCCAATATTTTGGCTGAGTTCTGAGGGATTTCCATTTTTATGCAGCCAGTTGTACTTGTTTTTTCTCCCTCCCTAGATTCACCCCATATGGTTAAATACCTCAAGACCCCCTTGTCAGTTTTCCCTTCTTACCAGGTACTGCAATGACATATTGGTATAAACTATCAGTTGCATATAGAACTAAATGAACTAAGAACATCTTTATCTGCTGGTCTGTACTTTACTTTTCTCATCATAACAGATCATTTTCTTTTCTTTTCTATTTCATCCTACACTACCTGGGCTCCTTCCTTTATTATTTAGATTCCTAGATACTCATATTTTCATGGCTTCAAAGGAAGGGAAATACCTGTTCCAGTTCAAATATTGGGGTCATAGTTTAATACTACACCCTTTGTTTTTCCTTCATTTACCTCATAACCCAGTATCTTTTTAAACTCCCTTAAGAAACAAAATAATTTATGTACGTCTTTCTCAGGCTACATAACTACAGTTTGACATTATCAGCAAATAATGACACTTTCTGTTCTCTACCATTCTAATTATAGCCCTGCAATGTTGTCTTATTTCATGTAGCAGCTATATCTATTTATCAATATATATAGATATATAGATATATATGTATATATATATATATATATATATATATATATATATATATATATATATATATATATATAAAATCAGTCTCTCTGATGGGGAATCTGCTATTTTGATATATGCCTTTGCTTTTGTATATACCGTCCTAATAACCTGTACATATCCAGAATTCAAAAATGTTTACATCTCTGAGAATAAAAACAACTGCCTTATCCTATCAAATGTCTTCTCAGCATCTAGCCCTGTCATCAGCAACGCATCTTTTCACTGTTCTGCTGCTGGCTGTTGAATCGTGAGGGTTTACCAATGTTATCAAATGTTTGTATTCCTTCAGTAAAATCATACTGATCTCCATCTATCCCTTTTGTCAGTCTTCATGTAAACTTTTTAGCTAAAATAGTTATAAATATTTTATAATTACGATTCACCACTGATATGGGCCTATACACCCCAGGGTCAGATGTTTTTTTTCTTCTTTGGATATCACTGCCATGACTGCTTTAGTCCATGTTTTTGAGATATGATCCCGTCAGGATACTACTGAATAATTTTAGTCTTAGCCTCCGCCAATCTTCCAAATCTGTCCTACAAATCTATCCAATCCTGGCATTTTGCAGTGGCCTGATGCTTTATTGCCCATACATTTCATCCTGAGTTATTGTTCTCAAAATGTTTGAGCCTTCCAGTTGTAATGTTTGCAGAATTGCAGATCCTCTAAAGAAATTATCTTCTTTCAAACCCCACTTATCTCCTCTCCATCACCCTCCTATCTATAGATGTATGTAGTAATTTCTAAACATTTCCAATATCTTTTCTGGCGTTATTTCCTTCCTGATGGATTGAAGATCCCTAATTTTGATGATAAGTTTTTAAGCCTTTTCTACTCTTAGTCTTTGTGCTACTGTTTTCGTGGTTTGTGGTTTTGTTTTAGGGTCAGTTCCTGTACTCATTTATAGTTACTAGATGCTCCTGATCTGTCATCCCTCCCTGTTTTTCCTGCAATGTTTTAACTCTGTTTAATCCATCCAGGTGCCATGTATTGTTCTTTTTCCATTCCCCTTTTTCTCAAGATGACTTTACTAGCAAAACAAACAGTGATATAATTTCACTTGTCTACCTCTGTATTAATATGCTGTTCCAGTGTGGCTAGCCTTCTATCTGGGTCCACTCTTGAAATTTCTGTTTCCTTAGCAGACCTCTCAGGTGTAAATCATTATGAGAAACGTACCTCATTTGAGGTCTTAAAAAGTTCACGTTCCTCGATGTTCCACATTGAAAGGGTCTGACACACATTCTGTTAGGAATTCTTTAACTGATGTTTGTCTTTGTTTGTCTTTTCGGCTTTTCCCGGTTAGGGTTCACCACAGCAGAACTCCAGTCCATTAATGATTGGCAGTAGATTTTTATAGTGCCGAGTTGCCAGCCCAACACCCAACCTTCAGCGAAGGCACGCCTATTCACACATGTCTTTCAGAGGCCACTCAACCACGAGGAGGACATGCAGACTCCACACAGAAGGCACTCCAGCCGAGAATCGAACAGGAGAACCTCTTGCTGTGAGGCAACAATGCTTCTGCTGTACCACCGCGGATTTGATATCCATGGTAAATAGAAATGAATCATGTTAATTCATTAAAAGATCTTTTTTATAAGTAAAAACTGCATATTTTAACCATCCTATGACCTCCCTAGGTGACGTTATTACTAAGGTGTTAGCATGTGTTCCACATTTTGCCCATTTTTTCCACATTATAAGGGCTGGTGTTCCTCATTTTGGGGATGGAAGGTTGAGAGCTATGTTCCTTAGTAAGTTTATCAGGAAGCACCAGTGCCTTTTAATTCCCATTTGATTTACTATTTTAATTTTAAAATAATGTGTGCATGGTTAGAAAGAATAAAGGGGTGGATATTGAGATTAAGAACCTAATCCCTATGTTTTTCAGAAATATAGAACCTATCCAGCCTTGCCCAATTATACCTCCACATATAGTGAGTAAATTCCATGTGTTTCTGAACACATTCTAGGGTATCTTTTTACCCCAAAAGTATTAGATATCTCTTCAAGTATCTTGCTTATTTTGATAATACCTTATGTCTCTGTTCCCCTGATACATCCACTTGTTACAAACCAAATTTCAGTCTCCTCCCATTAAAAATATCCCCTACTGAAAGTCCAGCATGTCTTTTATGTCCTCTATTTTTGTCTTGGTTGGTAGGTACAAGTTAGCCAATGTGATTCTGCTGCTCCTCCAATAACCTCTCAACAGAATGTACCTGCCTTTTGGATCAGCCTTTTCCTCCTCAGTCTTTATGAAGGCTTTCTTCCATACCTGAATTGTTACACCCGTTTTCTTTCTTCATTTAACTGGGTGCCATAACCTTGTTTATTGCCACTCTTTATCAGATATTTTATGTTCCAATGTACTTAAATGGATCCCTTGCAACATAACTACTTGTAATACACATTTGGCAATATGTAACAGTACCCTAAATTTCTTTTCTTCACTAGTCAGTCTACGACATTATACTTAAACTCAGCATTAGTCAACCACGTATGGCTTCTTTTCGTTGGTATCTTTCCAATTTCCCTTTCACTTCCTTCCTTTAGCCTGATATTTAGGGTCTGCTCCCCCATACATCTGGACTGTCACTTAAACCCCCTAAAGTATCAATTTTCAACCTGTGGGAAACATACCTCTATGTCTCTTAACATATAATTCTTGTTTACCTTCTCCTTACTCCAAACAACACCTAAAACCAACCAAACTACATATAACGTTAATTTACTCGTAAATGCTTCCTCTCTTAGAAAAAACTATCCAACATGATGATTAGGTAACCCCCTTTTTCCTCATATCACCTTCATTTAGCTAATCTTTGTCTTCCTATCCCTCCTCCAAGAAGCACTGGTCTGATGATATGTCACAAGGTAAACAAACTTGCGGTGCAATCTGCATCCAATTTTCCTTTGCCAGGAAATTTGGTAAAATGATAAAGTTCCACCTTCTTTTGAATGTTGTGTTAATTTATTTACCGTCTCCCCTAATTGTAACTGTAGTCCTCAACTTCAATTTTTTAATATATTTGTTCTCCCTTTGTCTTGTATATATTTAAAACCCTGCTGGGGCATAGTCTTGTAGTTTAATTCACAGTTGTGGCAGAACTATGTACTTCTGCAAGATTTTGAGCCTTAGTCATTTATTATTACATTTTTCCATAAAAAGTATAACGGTACGTTTTTGCATAGTCTGGTACTTTTAAATGTAGTGGAAGATCAATAGTGTGAGAATTGTCTCTGTTCCAATTTGTGCATCAGTGTTTTCATATTCTGTTTATCTTTTAATTGCTTAAAGTTGCATTCTGTGTCTGTCCCGTCTTCCGCTAACACATTAAGCTAAAATTTCTAAGAGCTGCTATATTGCCTTTATTTGATTTGGATTGCTTTCTAGCTAGCCTCCTGTTTCCAGCACAGAGCTACCCCTACCCATTTTCTTTTATACAAGACTTGGAAAGGTGTTGAACTGCAAGTAACTAGCTTTTCAAGAAAGAAAAAAGAGAAGAAAAGAAAAGAAAGAAAATTAAATTTTAATTATTTCAATTCTGCTTAAATATACGAGTTATACTTAGTGACCTATGTAGTAATACTGCTTTGCACTTTTCTGCTTTGTTCCATCTGTTTACATGTTTAAGTTTGTTCTGGGACCTTAGTCTTGTATTTTTATTAGCAGTTGTGGGAAGATTGTGTTTCTGCATTATTCTGCACTTCTATTTCCACAAGTAGAATTACTTGTAAAAGTTATCTGTTTGTATTTTATATCCTCCTGGACCATTGTATTGCAGTTTAATTCACAGTTGTGGCAGAACTGTGTACTCCTGCAAGATTTTGAGCCTTAGTCATTTATTATTACATTTTTCCATAAACAGTGTAGTGGTAAATTTTTGCGTAGTATGGTGCCTTAAACTGTTGTAGAAGGTCAATAGTGAGAGAATTGTCTCTGTTCCAGTTTGTGCTTCAGTGCTTTTAGATTCTGCTTATAAAGTTGCATTCGTTGTCTGCTCCATTCCCACTAACACCTTAAACTAAAGTTTCTGAATGAGCTCCAATACTGCCTTTATTTATTTTGCATTCTTCTCTCTGCCTGATTGCTTTTCCCCAAGCCACCCATCCTTATTGCTCATGTTGTTTTATAATAAGGCTGTGTCTCTGGCTTCCACCCTTTATGATAATCTGATTTCCAAAATCCTATCCTCCTCTCTTTCATTGCTATTAACTGTTGTATTCACTATTTATATACTCTTCCCACCCACTGTTTTCCATAGATGCATGAAACTGAGTGCCCACCCTGCAAACCAGTATTGCTCTTGAGTAAACCTCCTTTGCTACATTTTGTCTTCTGCTCATTTTGTATGAGCTCAGCAAAGCTTGGTGTCCTAGTCTGCATTCCAGAAGTGTTTTACTTATATCCATTGCCATCCAGGCAAAGTTAGGTACATTTGATTGTTAAATCTCACTTAAGTTATTTTGCGTGATCACTACTGCTTCCTGCTTTGCTCTTCCTCTCACTTTTACTGCTGCAAGACTGTCTTGAAATTGCCTTCTGCAAGGGATTTCCAGCTAGCTGTTTAAGTGGTTTGTGGTAACAATGCACTTGTGAATCTCTTCTGCTGTGTTTTTGCATCAGGAGGGCTGGGTTCATTAATACTTTAGCACAAGGTGTTTGCCTGGTGTGTATGAGTTGAGAAATACACAAAAGAACTCAGTGTAGTCATTTTATTGGCCAGAGGGCTCATTAGTTTTAAGTTTTTTTTTTGTCTGTGCTGCTATAAATTTCACATATTTGCATGGGTTAGCAGTGCCCCATACAGTAGCAAACACCTAGAAAGAATGGTTCATACAACTGTACCCTGTAAAGCAGCACTATAGGGCAAATACCTTGTTTACCAACAAGCTTAGAGCAGCTAGTTGGGAGTCAAGTGGCGGTACTTACTGATTTTGTTGAATTCAGTACTGTGTAAACATATTAACACTAGTAGAATTTAGTACTGTTTAGCATAATCTGCTCTGATAAAGCACCCGTAATAGCCTTCTAACCCCAATACACCACCCCCTTGTAGCTCACAAATCAAAGGACTACACAGTATGGATATGCAATTTCCCAACTTCTCTGTAGCCAGCTTGGTGGATATGGGCATCTTGAGACAATGTAGCAAATGTCTCATGTTTACTGGCAACCACTTAATCCTTAAAGAAGCCGACACAGTATGCAAGAAGTGTACTCACACAATGACACTGGAAGTTAAACTCTCACATACAAGTGCACATCAGGTTGTCAAAACCATGCACACAGCCACCTCACATAGTACACAACACGCACATAAACTAATGTATGCTGAGGCACTTACAAGCAATCTTCCTAAACAGCAAAGATCACCTAGATCACTCATTGTCAAAGCTA
The DNA here is from genome assembly GCF_019279795.1 of Protopterus annectens. Lineage (NCBI taxonomy): Eukaryota > Metazoa > Chordata > Ceratodontiformes > Protopteridae > Protopterus > Protopterus annectens. Next base: position 451,529,298 of record NC_056735.1, read on the forward strand.
TGCCTCAGCAAGCCAAGGGCACCCAGAAAAGACACCCAACACCGCACAAATTGTCAATCCTTAGTGGAGTACTGAACACTAAGCCCATAAGGCAAGCAAACACACTTCCCAGGACTGTTGTCATAAGGGACTCCATTGTAAGATATACTGATGCTCCCTAACCAGGCTGAACAAGGAGAAGATAACTGTTAGTTGCTTATCTGGAGACAGAATCTGCCAAATCATGCAGTCACTCAAGTCATTATGGTACAGGTACCAGTACGGTTCCATCATAGTCCAGGTAGGTGTAAATGGCCTGAGATCCCAGGGCCATATGAAAAGATACATTAAGGAGCTTTCAGAGTATGTGCCTCTGGCTGGTATGAGCCTAGCACTAAGCAGCATATTGCCATCACCTAGGATGATGCCATTATATGAGCAAAAAATGATTAATTTCAACACCTGGCTGTTTTTCTGGTGTCAGTCTAAGGCAATCCAGTAATTGTGTGCTTGGGAGGACATGGTTAACAGACTACGTTGTTTTGCCAAGGATGGTCTGCACCTCTCCTCTCTAGGTTTTTGAATACTGACTAAAACTTTATCCACCCCATAGTGCCTTTTTTAGGCAATGTAAAATTGACAAACATAGTGACATAGCAAAAGTAACTCAACTGAACCTCAAAATATTACTGCTCAATGCCAGGAGCCTAAACAAAAAACTACACTACCTCGAAGCTCTTGTCACGCTCAAGAATATAGACATCTGTGCAGTTACTGGCACATAGTTTAAAGTGGCAGACAGTACCCCAGCAGTGCAAGGTTTCAGTGCATTTCACACTTTTAGACCAGTAGGTGCACAGACAAGAGCTAAAGGAGGAGGTGTCTTAATATAATCAATAACAACCATATATCCAGGGTGGTCAACAAGATGACATGCTGCAGCTCCTCCATGTGCAGATCACCATAGACAAAATCCCATACAATATCCAAGCCAGCTGTAGGTCACCCTCCATGTCCCAAGAAGCTCATAAAACACACTTGGGCCTACTGGAGACACTTACCACCCAACCTAACACCCTACTCATGGGAGACTTCAATTACTCCTCTTTTGACTGTGAATCCTACACGGCCACAAATCTGTAGGCACAGAGATTCCTGGACTTCATAAAAACAAACACCCTTGACCAGATACTGAATATGCCCACTAGAGGCTCCAACATAGTGGATCCCGATGGACCCGCCCAATGTCTCATACTCCCTGGTAAGGTCCAACTATAAATCTGTCTCCTTTGAAATGAAAATCGACTCTGTAATCCTATCAAAACCAGTAACCAGAACTATTCCAAGACAAATTACCTTTTATTAAGTGATGGATTGTCAAAACCGAATGCCCCTTCAAACCAAGAGAACACAGTAGTCTATGCTGAATTGCTCTCAGAAATTCTGTACAGCCATGTCAGTGGGTGTATATAGGCTGTTGTACCTACTAGAAGTAAGCCTGGGACTGGCCCTAGGAAACAAACCACCCTTGTGGCATCCCAAATTAAGTAGGATTTACAAAAAAAAGAAAAAAATATGACAAAAATCAGGAAGGGTAATTTCAATAAAGATAGAAATTGTCTCATCAGAGTAAATAGTCAACTAAGATGGTTAAGTAGGTCAAGCAAAGCCAAATCTGAGGTTAAGATAGCCTCCCAGGTGAAGGATAACCATAAGGCAGTCTACAGCTGTGTCAGAAACCTGAAGGGCTGCACACAGCAATGTGCTGAACTGGTGGTTAATGGTGCCGCATTCTCTGAGCCTGGAGATATTGCAAACGTGTTAGTGGATAAATTCAGTTCCAGCTTTAGCCCCCTCTCATCTGCAACCATCCCCTCAAAAATACCTTCAAACATAACCTCTCCAGCTATAATTAGAGAGCGTGTACTGGCTGCTTTCACTAAAGGCATAAACAGGGCCTGAATGGGCCCAGATAACATCCCAGGATGCCTCCTGAATATTCTAAAATATGACTTATCAGAACCCCTGAAGTCATTATTTAACTATAGTCTTAAAATAGCCTTTGTGCCAAGTGAGTGGAGGACTGCAATTGTTATCCTCCTTCATAAACGAGGACCTGCAGCAGATCTTGGAAACTACAGACCCATTAATCTGACTAGTCTTATTAGCAAAGCCATGGAAAGAATTATCATGGGAATTATCAGCAAGGATGTAGAAGACCTCCAGACACTGGATGCATCCCAGATTGGCTTTGTCCAAGGAAGATAATGCTTACTGAATCTGATGGACTTCTTTGAGAAGGTCACTAAGGGAATGGATGAGGTGGTGCATATTGCCTACTTAGATCTGGCTAAAACATTTGATACAGTGTCCCACTCAGGCATTGTCAACTTATGGACCTAGACCTAAACACCTTTATAACATTCTGGATAGATAGCTGGCTCACTGATAGGACCCAGAGGTTAGAATCATTGAGGCCACCACCACAAAGAGGCCAGACACCAGTGGAGCCCCCAGAGCTCTGTGCTGGGACCACTCCTCTTTGGCATCTACTTCATAGATGTCAAAGTCAATGTCAAAGGTCTTTGCCTGGCTAAGTCTGCAGATGATTGCAAACTGGGAGCAGTCATTGAATCCCCCAAGATGAGAACACCCTTCAGAAAGGTCTAATACAGACAAAAATGTGGTGACAAAGCCATGGCTTAAAACTCAGTACCAAGAAATGCATTATAGTATCTTTTGCAAATTCTACCACCTGAGGTAACTACAGCATCAATAAACCACCCATAAACGTTGATTCACTAGTCAGGGATCTGGGAAATCATGTAGAGAGTAACCTGGCCTTCAACCAGCATGTGTCCAAGTTAGTAAGAAAATTCTTCTGTGTTGCTCAGCTTATAAGAAGGGTATGGCATCTAGGTCCAGGGAGGTCATCATACCACTGCACTCAGCCCTCATCAGACTCCTCATAGTGTATAATGTCCCTTTTGGTATGTACCTGACCAGACATATGCAGCAACTGTAACATCCACAGGTTCCTTACAGAAAGAATACAGGGAGTAAACACAATGTCTTATGTTGATTACCTCAAAGCCCTGTCTCTTTATTTGGTATCATACAGACTTCTGAGAGGTGATCTTCACCTGGCATACAGGACATCCCTGGATGAACCTTTTGCACATCTGCAAAACAAACAGCAACAGAACTACTAGATTAACAAACCTAAAATGTTATGTAGTCTTATCTCACCGTACTTCTTGCTGGATGGGTTCGGAGCCGATATTCAGCTCCAACTCAGCCAATACTAAAGCTCAGGAGCTTTTACTGGCTCGAGGCTAACCCCTATCCCATGGTGCCTCACGGCAATTCCCTAGATTTCATTTGCCACAAAAGCTTCAAGGTTGTGTCTTACTGGCTTGTTGGCTAAGTAAATCTTTATTTGCTAAATTTAGTCCCGTTTCCTAACTTTTCTATCCATTATTTAATATATATAGTTTTTCTCTCTTGTGTGACTGTTTTTTTGAGAGGTTCTGACCCTTATTCCGCCCCATAGGACTGTATGGCCCGTTTAAGTTAGAGGGCCTTTCCTCTGTGTGTGTGAGTGTTTAACAAAAATATTCTTTCTTCCATACTTCTTCTTTGTCTGTAGTTAGTATTTAATGTCGTATTGCTTGTTGTTTATCTAGCTACTCTATTCCTGGTAGTTGGAATGTCTAAAGATAAGGATAGGGAGTATAGGGGGTTTAAGAAGTGTGAATGTGCACAGAAAATGTCTCTCACAGACAGTCACACCAGTTGCGTGTACTGCCTTGGTGAAGCCCATTTGCAGGAGCCCTGCACTTTTTGCCACACATTTAGCACCAGTGTTTTAAACGAAAGAAAGAGAAAACTTATTGATAGGGGTCTCATGACCAAGTTCCTTCCAGGAACAGCTGGAACATGGTCAGGCAGCTCCAAAATCTTCTAAGAGAAAATCTTTGGCTCCAGCTTTGGAGCCGACTAAAAAGACCAAAGCGTCGGCACCAAGAAGTTCCAGCTCCGATTCAGCTTCATCCATTTCGGTGCCATCGGTCTCCTCGGCACCGAGGCAACCTTCGATACCGAAAATTTTACCGGAAATTGAGGTTGTGTCTCCCACCTTGAGATCTCCTATTCCGAAGAGAAGGAGATCTCCTTCTGTCTCCACCAGATCCTCCAGGACTCTATCAGATGAGGACATCGAGTGGGCAGTGAAGAGGTTGCTTTTGGATCCAGCTCTGGCAAGAAAATTGGCCCCTCTGGACACATAGGTTTTGGAGCTGACCCCCTTACCGACCACTGTTCCTCCTCTGACTGCTTCGCTCTCGGATCCTATTACTTCAGGTTCTTCTGTCTTGGACCTGTCGGCTCTAGGGATTCAGCCTGCTTCCTCAGAGCCAATTACTCTATCCTTGATGGCTCAGTCTGGAGCTGAGGGATCTGGGAGCTGACGCTCTCGAGTCAACTCCGAGGGGAACAGTCACCCTGGGTTCTTGACTCAGCTGCTTGACTCAGCTCGGCTCCCACTTCAGAGCTGTTCCCCCTTGCTAGGAGTTGACCATCCATTCCCTCTGAGCAGAGATCTTCTTTGCAGCATGGGAGGAAGGCTTTTGAAGCTATAGAGATGGCTTTATCCTCTGCTAAAGCCATACCATTGGAACCTGTGTCCCACCAGCAGCAGGCAGCAACCTCTTCCCCCCTGCCACCCCCACAGCGTAGGGAGCCAGAGGCCCAAGTAACCTCCATTGGAGGTGCCCCTTCTTCCGAGACCTCACCAGATTATCCCACTGGAGAACTCCCTTGGAAGAGGCTGTGTAAGAGGAAACATGTCGACTCACCTGAGTCTGTCACGTCAGACACTGATTTAGAGGAATCAGAAGGGTCCCCTAGATCCCCCTCAGAGAATGTCTCCTTTTCTGACATCCTAGAAATCCTTAGACAGAGGGGTGATTGGAAGACTTCTAATGCTACTGAGGATGAATCAGTGTATCTTGAGGCCTTTGGTTCCCAACCTTCCACCTCCTGGGTGACACCGCCTTATGACCAACTCTTGGGGGTCATATTGCAGAAAGCCTGGACCTCTCCAGATTCAGTGGAGCCCATCCCGAGGAGGCCAGATAAGTTCATGACAGCACCTGAGGACAAGAATTTTCTTAGTAAGGGAGTTCTCATTGATGCTATGGTGGTAACAGTGGCCACCAAGAATGATTTATCCGAGACATCTTCTAATATCCATCCTCCTAACAAGGAGTGCAGGACAGTGGATAGGTACAGGAAGTGTACCTTTTCTTCAGCGGCATTTACACTAAGATCGCTGAATTATCTTACTCATTTTACTCGTCTTCAGAGGGATCTCCTGAAAGAGTTAGGAGACACCTTCCAGTGGTCAGTAGCTCTGGGTTCCATGGATAAGGTTTCTGCTCAGCTCTCCACCCTTACTTCCATAACTAACTCCTCCATGAGGCTGATATCATACGCGGCATATGGAGTGAGTAGGGCAGCCGCAGCAGGAATATCCCTCAGGAGAATTCTTGGATGCATCTCTGTAATTTTATGGAGTCCTTCAGGTCTTCCTTTACTAATGTCTCCTTTGATGGTTCATCTCTTTTTGGACCCCAAGTGAAAGAGACTTTGACTAGGTGCGAGCAGGAATGCAAAACTTTATCTGCCATTGGAGTCCATTTCTCCCTCCCGTCTAGACCCTATCCAAAGGGTAATACAGGAGGGAAAATGTGGTTCCATAAATCCCAAAAAGTTTTCCCTTGGGCACAAGGTCAACCCTCCCATAGAGGCAAAGGGGGAGGATATAATGGAAGAACCACCCTCATGGCAGAGGAGTTCCGCAGCATCAGGGAGACAGAGAAACTTTCTCAGATCATCCCTTCCAACCCCCCTGAGGGGTTGCCCGACTGCCCATCTCTGGAGGCAGTTGGGGATCATCTATCACTGTACCCAAGCACCTGGCTAACCATCTCACAAGATCATTGGGTACACACTATAATATCCAGAGGTTACCTGATTCCCTTTGTTTCTGAATCCCCAACAAACCGGTCTCTACCAGATGTACCACCCTTCCAACTAGACTGTGCAACATCAGATGTCATCTCAAGTCCCCACAAAGCAAGTTGGATCTGGAACTTACTCTTGATTCTTTTTAGTTTCAAAAAAGACAGGGGACTGGAGATCAATCCTAGATCTCAGCAGGCTCAACAAGTATGTAAAGAAATCAAAGTTCCGAATGGTCACTCTGCAGTCAATATTTCCCTTTATCGGGAAAAACAATTGGATGTGCTCAATCAATCTTCAGGATGCATACTACCACATCAAAATGGATCAAATCTTACCCGCTTTGCAGAGAGGCCTTAAGAGTTTGGAAATGGGCGATGGATACTCAACACTTCCTGATAGCAATGCACATACCGGGGAAATCCAACATAATAGAAGACAAACTCAGCTGAGCAATTCTGATGCCTCACGAGTGGTCCCTGAATCCAAAAGTTGCAAAAGAGATCTTTCACAGATGGGGCCAGCCTTGCTGCGACCTATTCGCCACTCACCTGAACACCAAATGCAGCAGCTACTTTGCCCTCATTCCCCATCTGGGGATGTCACCCAGGGATGCTCTGATCCATGATTGGCCCCTGGGACTTCTTTATGCCTTTCCTCCTTTTCCACTCATCCCAAAGGTAATACAGAAAACAAGACAGTTGAGGATTTCCTTGATCCTCATTGCTCCTTATTGGCCTCGACAAGTTTAGTTTCCCTTCCTGTGGCCCTACCTTTTGGAGGAACCATGTATTCTGGACCCATCTCTAGATCTTCTGATTCATCAATCAGAACAGTTCCACCCCACCATCCACACCCTCAAATTGACAGCATGGCTGGTCCAGTTCCACGAATAGCCAGGTGTATTCCCCTATCCCCTTCGGTCAAACACATTCTAATTTCATCCCATAAACCTTCCACTCAGAAACTATACTTCAGCAAATGGAAAAAGTTTTCGTTTTGGGCTAAGAACCAGGGCTTAGATCCAAATAAGGCTCCTATAGATTCTATCTAATCCCTCCTAGCATCAATTTTTCATGAAGGAGCGGCAGACGCTACACTTAGAGTTCAGTTAGCTGCCATTTCCAATTTCCATTTTGGCTTCATGGGAAATCCAGTCATGCAGCACTCCTTGTGTAAAACCTTCTTAAAATGAGTTCTTCTTCTCTGGCCTCCAATCAAACAGCCAATAGAACCCTGGGACTTAAACTTAGTCCTCTCATCTTTGATGTCTGCACCCTTTGAACCATCGTCTTCATCAGACCTAAAATTGTTATCATGGAAAACACTATTCTTAGTAGCCATAACATCTTCTAGGAGAGTCTCAGAACTTCAAGCTCTAGCTATTCGACCTCCTTATATTATTTTTCACAAGGATAGAGTCTCTCTCAGGACAAACCCTTCCTTTCTTCCCAAGGTATGCTCAGAGCACAATCTGAATACTACTATTGAACTACCTGTGTTTTTTCAAAACCACTAATCTGAGTATAGACTACACCAGTTAGATGTTCACAGAATTCTCAGATTTTATTTACACAGGACTAAAGAATACAGAAAATCAGATCAACTATTTGTTTCCTTTTCCGATAAGAAGAAGGGCTTGCCTGTTTCTAAGGTTACTCTTTCAAAATGGCTTTCGGATTGCATTTCATTTGCTTATCAATCAGCTGGCAAACAATTACCCTTTAAAGTTAAACGTCATTCTACTAGAGCTGTATCTACTTCATGTGGCTTTAGATCTAGGATCCCAAATGATACTATTTGTGCAGCAGCTACTTGGGCAAGACTGCATACTTTTGTCACACATTACAAATTGGATTTAGCCTCCCAGGACAGGTCTTCCTTTGGGTCCACTGTGCTGAAGAGTCTCTTCGCTTGAGCCACCCAGGATATAGGTGCTAGGGACGCTGTCCCATTCAGCAAGAATTACAGTGAGATAGGACTATATAACATAAAGAAGTTATATACTTACCATAACGTTCCATGTTTGTAGTCCATCTCGCCTACATTCTTGCGTCTCTCCCTCCAACCCCCTTCCTGTTTTCTGGGGGATCTGCTGGACTATACTGGTGCTGTCTGACCTGGTTCTCTTTTGTTGTCCACCTGGCATGGATTATATTTTCAAAATCCTTTGTCTGTATATATGCAGCTCTGATATTGTCTTACCTGATAGGTACTTATTGCCTTCTTGCAAACTAGATCTGGGGAATTGCCTTGAGGTACCATGGGATAGGGGCTAGCCTCAAGCCAGTAAAAGCTCTCGAGCTTTAGTATCGGCCGAGTCGGAGCCGATGAACCCATCCAGCAAGAATGTAGGCGAGATGAACTACAAACATGGAATGTTATGGTAAGTACATAATTTTTTTTTTGCTTCCAACATAAATAGGACATGTTCATAGGTTGGTACTAGGCTATCAGCCCAAGGGCCTATACAAGCCTAGCCATAACAATTCCCTGGCTATTTCTTCCCACAATATTTACTTTCCTTGACCCCTGTTTAGCAGGGTGACTAACATGATTCCCCGGGTTGAATTTCCTATCTCCCATCCAATCATCAAGGTTTCTTTTGAAGAGGGCCAAAGAGGTGCTCTGCTTGACATGTATGAGCAGTCTATTCCAGAGTCTGGGGAGTCTCTGGGTCAGGAACCTATCCCTGCAGCATGTTTTGTTCATTGTGATGACAAGGTTTAGATCCCTGGAGCATGTGGATCTTAGGGATTGGGATTTCTTTAAGTGTGGCATGTCCAATAGCACTGGGTTTGACAAAGTCTTGTATGTTAAGCAGAGATCGCCTCTGAGTAGACGATATGCGACACAGTATATCTGGAGTTTTTTTAGATGATCAGCATAGGGCATCTGCTTTAGGCCTGTGATTCTTTTAGTGATGTATTTCTGCAGCCTTTCCAGTTGTTGCAGATGTCTTGAGAGGTGCATACTAAATGGGGCATTGTATTCTATAATGGGTCTAATGAGGGATGAGTACAGTGGGACAATGACCTCCTTTTTTCTGGATGAAAACCCCTTAGTAATGAGGTGTGCCACATAGAAGGATTTCCTGACTGTTGTGGTGATGTGGTTATCGAAGGTGAGACCACTGTCCACCTGTGTCCCTAAGTCTCTTATCATACTTTCGGTGTTTAGTGTACTGCCACCTATGTGGTAATTCATGGGTACATGTTTTTTCCCAGAGGGGATAACTATACATTTCTTGGCATTGAGCTTGAGCCCATAGCTCTGGCATCAAGCATCTGTTTCTGTAAGGCCCTTTTGTAGAATATCCACATCATTTGGAGATTCAATAATGGCTCCCAGTTTGCAGTCATCTGTGAACTTTGTTAGCCAGAGTCCCTTAGTGTTGGCTTGTACTTCAGAGAAGTAGATGCCAAACAAGAGCGGTCCCAGGACTGAACCATGAGGTACTCCACTTGTCACTTGTCTGGAGCTGGATTTGGAGTCAGATACTTTTACATTGTGGGTTCTGCCAGTAAGCCACTTGGCAATCCATTGAGTGATGTAGGGATTAATGCTCAGCTTAGTAAGTTTATCTATGATTCCAGAGTGGTTGCTGGAGAAACAGATATGTTTCTCAGAGAATTCCCATTCTCTGGAACAGGCTCCCCAGCCATGTGAAGCAGAGTTCCTCCCTATCCCTTTTTAAGCACAACTTGGACCAATGGAGGTAATGCCACATGCTCTGTAATACTAGTCACCATGTTCTAGTTAATACCAGTGATGAGATATTATGTACAATGCAAAAAGTATCTGACGTGTATATTTGGAATGTATGTTATGTATAATAGACAGGGAAGGACAAAAGATAGGCAGTAAACAGTTGGCGGTAATGGTGCATGCTAGATTTCAGAACATGTTTGTTGGTTGTGATCTCAAATGCTTATTGTGGGATGGAGAGGAAAGTGTCCAAGGGACTGAAACTGAATAGGGAAAACTAGGAGGTAGGCATGAGGGTTAAGGAGAGATTCTAATTATGGAGGGAATGTCAAGAGATATGCCAGATCTGAAAGTAGGAGGAAGGCAGAAAGAATACACAAGGGGAATGAGGAGTTTATAGTTCTTTTATGTATACATGAAGGTTAAGTGAGTGAGAGAAGCAGCACCTAGGGGACAGTTTTATTTATTTATATAAAGATTATCTCATTTGTTTATTGCGAAGGTCCGAATGGGCAGGAAAAAAACTTTTCAGTGGAGGCACAAGGAGAAAACTTCAACAAAAATTAAAAAGATTAAATAAATCCATAATGAATGACATTAAATGCAGAGTTACAATCATTATACATATATATATAAATTGTATAGAATCAGTATATTGAATATTTTCAAATTATAATCATGCCAAAATAATCATACAAGAGTTATACTGATGGACAGAAAAGACAAGAATTGCTCACAAGGAGAGAGAGAGAGAGAGAGAGAGAGAGACAGTAAATTAAGTTGACTTTATTAGTAGATTGTATTACATGTAGGTAGGGAAGGTTAGGAATGGCATAGTATAGTATAGTATTGTATAGTATAGCATAGTATAGTATAGTATAGTATAGTATAGTATAGTATAGTACAGCAGAAAGGAAGTGGAATATTTAATAGAGATTACATATTGTAATTAATAACATGACAAAGTGGTAGTGGAATATGTAGTGTTATATTTGTATCATTTCTTGCTAGTGATAAAGATGAGCTAAGAAGCTGAGTGTCAAAGAGAGAGAGAGAGATGAGAAATTAAGGGTGGAAAGGAAGTAGAAGATGAGTGGCAGGATAAAGAATTTTTTTTGGTTAAGCAAGAGTGTTAAGAAAGTGATAGTAAATGGTGAGGGTCAAACATTGTTAAATTAGTGAGTAAGAACAGCCTCATACAGATATATTGTAGATGGGGTAGGGATATTTACAATATTTACAGGTAATGTAGTAGACTCATATAAGTAAAAAATATTTATGACAATTTAGTTAATAGGTAGCAGTCAGAAATGATATTTATATTGTGAGAGGTTGCCAGAGGGTTGAGTAGGATCAAAGCTAACAATACTATAGGTATCCCTTCAGATCAATTTTGAAAGTGAAGAGGCTATTAGCCTCAGTGAGAGTGGGATTGAGTTAAAGTTATTTCAGTGAATACATCAGAAATATGAGGTGTGATCAGGGGCTTGGTAAGTTTATGAAGTCCTAAATAGTTGGGCCAAGATATAGACAGGCAAGCTTGGTAGAGCCAAGGTCGCTAGGAGAGGAGGTACAGTGTAAACATGAGTAAGTTGTGCATTAAAAGGAAAGGGAGACTAGGATAAATCTGATAGATTATTAAAACAGAATCACAGTGAAGAGGGCATGCTTAAGTTGGTTAAAGAGGATGCATAGGTTCATAGGTTCATAGATTAGTACTAAGCTAACTGCCCTTGCGAGCCATTGTAAGCCTAGCCAATTATCCCTTGTGAGACTCAAACCCTGCACCTTGTGTTTGTAAGGCAAACACTTTAACCATTAGGCCACCCTATGTAGGTTGTATGTAGACTGAATAGTAAATATTGCCCAGTTAACATTGCTACCTAGATTGTCTATGAAATTGACAAAGTTGTGTAGATTTGGTTGCAGAAGAGATGGTGAGTTTTGAAGATGTATAGAGGAAAAAGCAGACACAATGCATATGTGGTAAGACAGTTTGGGTGTTAAAAGATTATGAACAGAAAAGATTATGAACAGATTTTGGAAAGTGTTAGAGGAGGTGTTCAAAAGAACAAACTGAGATGACTAGCCTTTTTGTCTGATAGGGGTGCAGGGAGGAAAAGGGTCTGGAATAAACATTAACAAAATCAAAGTATTGGTCATGTTTGGTTGTGTAAAAAGATAATAAAAAGCTGGAGCAAAACTATCAAAAAGATAGAGATATAAGAGGAATATATATAGTAGGTACTAAAAAATGCTAATGGGCTTTTCAAACTGAGGTAGTGGGGGAAAGGGAAGGTCTTTCACAGAAAGCTTGGCTGGAGGGAAATGGGGAGAGATGCATATATAAGTGAGTGCTGTAGTGTTTTGAAATGAGATGAAGAAGAAAAGATTACATAGTGGCAGTGTGGTGTGACATATCAGGGTAAGGAAGGTCCTATGTTTACTTTTGGTTGAGAGTATTCGTACAGTATGACCCTACAGTTCTGACTTTGGGAAGTGGTGCAAGGGGGTTGAAGGGAATACTGAATGAAAACTTTATCTTAGGGAGCAGTCAAGGCAAAAGGAAGGGGCACCGTGGAGACATTACTAACCATACTTTTAGGTGCAATGCCTTATGTATTACCTCCTTATGTCCAAGTAAACAAGTATGAAATTTACATATAGTGATTTCACATGTGTGATGTCCCTTCTCTTGCCAGTAATCAAGGAGCCTTGGTCCTCACCACTGATACTGGACAGAGACATTCACTTGGAACAAAAATGGATACACCCAGTATTTTTAGGTGCAGCTTTCTGCATCAAGCACAATTTCCCTTAAGAGCCCACAGGGAACACACTCATCCCGGGGTTTTGTTTTTTCTCTCTGTCTCTCCCCAGGTCCTCAGTAAAGCTCCCCACTGGCACAGCTGTAGAGTTAAGTCCTCAGCCAAATGTCCAACCCAAGTCCTCCACCACTCTCTCTATGAAACCAGTGCTTCGTGTCCCTGCCCCAAGTAGCCGACACACATACTCTTTGAGATTTGATTTGCACACACACAAACACACACACATCTGGGAAAGGCTGGCACAGGTTTACTAGCTATGCTTCTTTCTGACAAGACTATAAAGTAGTTACTGCCAACAGACACTCCCAAGCCAGCTACTCTAAGGTTCTTACAAGGGTACCCAATTATACTGAGTGGAATTAGTATTAATACAAATGGTAATGCTGATCAAACAGCAAGGTTTTCAGGAGTAGCCACAATGTCACCAATAGATATAAGTACTCCCAAAGGTTAAAATATTCTCTAAAGGACCAGCCACAATGAGACATTTAAATATATTTAATAATAAATAAGAAAAGAATGTGAAAATACTAAACATCTATTTACAATAAACACCAGAGTTTCAACCACATGAAATATTAAGATGACACAGATGAATAGATTCACACAGATACAGAAAAAAACAGTACTTAACTTATCTCACTATATTTTCCTGACTAATCTAAAAAGTTGCTATTCCCTGGCCACTTACTAGAGCAAAGCAAGATGAAGTAGGTGAGTGATCCTTCGATTTCAGGTTCCAAAAACATTTTGCCATAAGACTTCAGTCTCACCTAGTATTAAACATTATTTTAGTGATGGATTCCAGAATGACATCACATACATCTGGTCATCTGACTTCTGGTTCCCATGCAACCCCCCTTTGCTAGAAACTGCCAGGATTTAGCAGTCAATAATACACACACACAGATAGCCTTGCTAAGATCTGCTGCAGTTCCTGGAAGTCATAAAACACTTCCATTCTACCTACAGGAGCTAATAAACTATACTTCTTACAGACATTGCGTAGCTGTCTTCATTCAAAACTGTGAAATATCTTTATGGCCTAGGCTCAGTAATTTAATTTCTTACTAGTTTCCAAAGTCAGGTAGATTGAGAGTAACTTCTTCTCTTCCAGTATCCTCTTTTAAAACGTATACATTTAAACAGTTACAATAACACATGTATATTTCTTTTTCCATCCAGCAGGGCACACTGTTGGTACATTTTTAACACAAGCAGCTTTACAAATGCATTTTTGAAAACAAGCATCTGTACAAATCGGTTTGATATACAAATGGCATATAATTCTTCAAAAAATTCCAGCTAGCTGTGTTGGCATATGTTACATACACATCCACTGCCCTACTTCACCTGGCAAAGCTGACAATACCTCACATTGTCACAACATGGTCCAAGTTACATGAGATATACACAAGAAGCTCTACTAGCAATAGAATGTTTCCTAGTGAATGTGAGTGTATTAATTATGACGGCGGGATCATGGGCTGGAACATTTAACTCATTATATCTGAGTGACACCTCCAGGTGCATCTGCAGTTAACTCCTACTGATGCCGCAAGGCATCAAATATTGCTTGTTCATATTTGCATCAGTAATTCCAAAACCATGCTATGTACAAGGTTTTTAAAAAAATCATCTTAAAGCTTACACAATGGCAAACTCAACTGCATTAATATTTGACCTCTGTCTAATGCAGGTAAACAGATATTAACTATTGTTTTTATGAAATTAATTTTTATAGATATAATTCTCACATTTTTCTTAATATCTCAATAACCAAGTGGCAGACAGAAAGCCTCATATGAAAGCTCTCAGCTAGATGAATAAAATGCCGCTACCAGTATGTATGTAACTTGAGTGGTTGCTGAGATATAGTAAATTGTTTACAAAATATTACAAATGTAATAGTTATTGGGTTTACTGTGACTTAAAAAATTCGGTTTAAGACCTAGAACCTAAAGAATACTACCACTATAAAAATACTTTGTGCTGAAGAGTGTGCCATTTATACTTCTTTCATAACCCCTATGGTTCCAGAAATATGAACATTTGTTTGAAATGTGAGGACATAATTTGATTCTGTCGAAAGGCTTATGCTCCGCCCACTGGAAGTTGCAGTGCAAACTTCCTAGGCTCCATTTTAGTGAATGAGTTAAGAGGGCTTTACAACATTATTATATTGTTTAACCGTTGTACTGCTGTGTAATAGTTGAGATATATGTAATTACTGGTGAAAAGATAGAATGACCATATGAATTGCATTAAAAATATCCTTAAAATGATTTTGAAAAAAAAACTATCACACTCTTTTACATTTACTGTGATATATCCACCTACTGCAAGATTTGTATTTTATGACTTTCTGTATTTGACAAATCAGATTTGGTTTGGCTTGGCTTGCTTGCTTTCGTCAACTATTACTTTGATCTCCTGACATGTTCTTAAAATATGTACTGCACTCCAACATTAAGACTTTTACTGTAGCGACAGTGGTACTCTCTACTTCCACATCTGCAGAATGACTATTCTTTGTTTCTGCCACACTTTTTATA
Organism: Protopterus annectens; assembly: GCF_019279795.1. Classification (NCBI taxonomy): domain Eukaryota; kingdom Metazoa; phylum Chordata; order Ceratodontiformes; family Protopteridae; genus Protopterus; species Protopterus annectens. Next base: position 451,544,392 of record NC_056735.1, read on the forward strand.
AAGAGAACTTATTAACAGCCATTGCATTATTTGTTTATTCATTTGTTAATCAGTTTAAGAAGACAGATCCTTGCAAAGCTTTTTTCATTCAAAACTCGGGCCACAGAAACAGGGAGAAACACAATACACAAGAACAGCTTAGAACAACTGATTCACTAATATTGTTGGAAAGTATTGGAGAACCAGAATTTCCAGAGAAAACTGATATAAACACAGGCAAAACATGGAATCTCCACTCTCAGGCTGAATCCCTGGAAACTATAGCTTGAGGAAGCAATACTGACCACTGTGCCGCTATATCATAATTCTTCAAAGTTCACTTTGTTCAACCCTTTACTTTAAAGATATGATCTAGCTGACTAGATTACAGCCATAAAGACACATGATGTTAGCACATGTAATAATTTTGTAAGATGTCCACTTTTCCAAGCCAATATTTCTGGTTCCAGTTTCATCTTCTGTTAATTAGTACTTATTACTATTATTATTTTTTTTACTTTATCATCCAATGTGCTCTGAAGATCTGAAACTTCACAATATACTGTGTCCTGATTCATAAATATGTTTTGTAGTGTGTATTGCACCACTAAGCATGGGCCAAATGTAGGCATGTCATTCAAGTCCAAGGTAGTGCTACAGACCAGCAAGGAAAACTGCTGAAGAATCTCTCTCTCTCTCTCTATATATATATATATATATATATATATATATATATATATATATATATATATATATATAGATGTATATAAAATGTGTGTGTGTGTGTGTGTATATATATATATATATATATATATATATATATATATATACTACGTTTGGTCAAAAAGACATTTGGTCAAAATTCAGATAGGTGGGCACACGACTGAAAGCTCAATAGACTGAAAACTCATTTGGTTGAAACTCATTTCATCGAAAGTTATATATGGCCCCTTCCCCACTGCAGTGTGATACATTGGAGGGTGTGGGTGGCATAGCCCCCCACCTATTCTAAATGTTATAAACCATAGACATAGATATTGACAACTGCAATGAACAAGTCTTTCCCAAGACAATATATACTCAAACTGTGTGGGGGGGGGGGCTACACGCCCCACACCCCCTTACTTTATATTCTAACTCCAGGATCACACTGCAAATGTTTGATGTCCAACACCATTTTAGCCATCGACCCCGATCTACTGGGTACAAAGGTGAATCCATTTTGAAAATAAATCAAAGCATGTAACAGAGGCTACAATCCCACTATAATTAAAAAATGTAAAAATCATTATAGGAGTAAACACAGCCATTCACAACAATGTTGTCCACATGACCCTCATTTAATACCTCCTGCCCCTGCCCCTCTGTCTCCCCTGGTTCCGGTTGTAGTTGTGTCTGACTGCTTGGGCATAGGTATGTGTGGTTTGAGGGATTTGATTTTGTAACCTCAGTGACCTCCTCACTAGGTGTTAGCCTAAAGGGATCGATCTCTGTTCTTCTTGTCCAGAAGAATCTCCATTATGGTTCATTGTACAATACACACGCTTCTTGTGTTAAACCCTCCTGAGACCTGTACTCAGAATTGGGATGTTTAGATAGAAAAGCTGAATAAGCCTTCCCACTCTGATAATCTTTCTCATCCCGTTGCAATTTGTTAATTTTCCTCTTTTTGTTTTTTTCTGTTATCTTATCCACATCTTTGAACATGTTACAATATTTCACCCTAAATTCATGAACAGAGTGCAGTAAACCCACTTCTAATCTAGAATTAAGTTCTGCAATTTCCTTATGCAAGGAATCCATGACCAAAAGATTGTTTTTAACAATAATACGTAAAACAGCAAGACCACATTCAATGAAAACTTCCATTAAATCACAGAAGAAAGCTGTCCTTTCAAACACATTATTAGGGAATTTAGTAAGTCTTAAGCCCTTGGGAACATACTTTCTCTCTAAACACTCCTCCAAAAACCAATTGTCCAGTATCAATGACTTATATTTGACCAGTTTTTCTTTTAAAGTATAAACGGTACCGTGATATGTAAGTCGTTCCTGTTGGGGGGTCTGTGTAGTAAATAAAGAAACCCCCCGTGTTAACCAGTCATTAAAATCAAAATCGGATGTCACACCATTGGATCCACAGATCAAATTTCCTAATTCAGGACCATAAAAATCATTCCATTGTCCCCTAGCCCTCTAGATGTTACGAGAAGAGCATTGTCATGATCTCTACTCGGTAATCCGTCAACCATGCCACTACCAGAAGCCTGGGAAGCCGGAAATGATGTCACTTCCCTTCTAACAGCTTGTCTGCACAGAATAGAGTCCTCTGGGGTACCAGAAATGCTGTCTTCCTGTGAAAATAAGGCAATCAGCTTGGTGAGCTGTCCCAAAAGAGAGTGCTCATTTCCCCTTTGTGAGCTGGTTCCTCAAGCACCAGATCTAGCCATATCCACCAACAAGACACCAAGAAAGTAAAAGATGGAAAGTAACTGAGTGTAAAAGCACAAATCACTGGGAAAATACTCAAGTCAGGCACACTGGTTGCCAATAAAGTTCAAAAATCACCAGACTGCTGAAGTAATGTAAAATGAATCATTTAATATATCCAACACACCAACAGATTTAGCACTTTCATTCCTCAAGGGAACTTCTTCAGAATAACACAGCAATTATAGCAATTATGCTACAAATATAAAAATACCAGGATGTGGTCATGTTTATAGTAAAAAATCAAATATAAATGTAATATAAATGTACCATTAACATGGAAAACAATGAAACACAGCATCTAATAGCTTAATTCCATTTTAAATCTCTTTTCTTCAGAGCTGCCCCCATTTTTACCAGTATAGTTATTCTATATTGGGAGCAGCAGTATATTCACCTCACCCTTTTATGAGCATGTGAGATGTTATTTCCATTACCTGGATGATATTTTTATTGTGTGGAAGGGACTGAAGGCAATTATTGTCCCCTTTTTGGATTTTATTAACCACACTACCAATTTTTGGGAATTTACATACTGTGTGATTCTGTAGCCAGTTTGATTAAGATGGGCATCCTAAGGCAGTGAAAGAACTGTCACATGCTGTCTGATGATCATCTTTTTCCTCAAACAACATAACACTGTTTGTGAGAGATGTACTTATATAATGTCCTGGGAGACAAAAATTTCACACACAGTACACTCAGACACCAAAATCTTCAGCAGTACACCACATACCATAACTCACCAAGACCATCACAATACACGTAATTCATCATATGCTGAGGTTCTAAAGATTAATTTGCCTAAAAATCAATGACCTCCAAATTGTTACAAAGGCATAAAGCACACTCAGCAGCTTAAGCCTACCTCCTCACATAGTACACTGAATCCCAAAGTCATGAATGTTACTCAATCAAACATTCTAGGTATAGGCGACTCCATTGTAAGACATACAGATGTACCTCTTACCAGGCTGAGCAAGGAAAGAGTGATGGTTAGTTGTTTGTCTGGTGCCAGGATTTGTCAGATCACATACACATTTAAGTCCTTGAACAACAAACACCAGTATGACTCTGTCCTAGTACATGTAGGTATCAGTAACTTGAAATGTACCTCACAGGACTGTATGAAAATAGACATGATGGAGCTCTGAGATTATGTATCCCAGACAGGTATGAGCCTAGCACTGAGCAGCATACTACCATCTCAAAGTATGTTACCACAGCAGTAGCAAAAAAATACTTGACTTAAGTAATTGGCTTAGTTTTTGGTGTCATTCAAAGGGGGTCCAATATTTGTCAGCTTGGGAGGATATATTTGACAGATCATGCTGCTTCACCCATCTAGGGTTTCAATTATTGGCAAATATATTGTTCAGCCCTATAGTGCCTTTTTTAGGCAATGACAACCTGCTAAACCTACCAACATAATGGAGCAAGCAAAAGAAAATTTGAAGGTGTTACTGATCAATGCTAGGATCCAAAAAACAAGAAACTCCACTCCCTAAAAGCACTTCTCACCCTGGAGGACATAGACATTTCTGTAGTGACTGAGATATAGTTTAAAATAGCACAGAGTACACCGGCAGTGCAGGGCTGTAATACTTTCCACACATTTAGACTAGCTACTGTGCAGGTGGGGAAAATGTGGAGGTGTCTGAAATCTTCAGCCAGAAGAGACTGACAGCAATGCTGGTAAAGCAGCATGATGCTCTAGAGCTTCTTCATAACCAAATACCCATCAGAATGGTCCCTTATCCTGTGTTATTAAAGAACTTCCTCTATGACCCAAGGAACTGTTAAACCCAATACCATTTTCCTAAGTGATCTAAACTATCCAAATATAGACTGGGAAACCTGCACCACTAATGCAAAAGCACAGAGATTCCTAGATTTGGTCAGTGCAAACACCCTAGAACTATTAATCAGAGTACCCACTATGGGGAACAACATATAATACTAATATGGGGCATCTTGCACCTTTCCTTGCATATCTGCATCACGTGTTAGGTCTGACCATAAAGCCATCACCTTCTAAATGAAACTGAAACCAGAGACCCTTTCCACCCAATGTACCTTTAGAAATCTCTCTAAGGTAAACTACCTACTCCTTACTGATACATTAACAAGCTTCAAATCCCCACCAAACCCAATTTACTTCACTGAATATGCAGAAATGTATACCCACACTGTACCAGCATGTAAACAGCTGTATAGATGCAACTGTACAAGAGAGAAACAAGTGCAGGGCAAACCCCAGAAAAAAAACCCATGTTGGAACTATATTATCAACAAGTTTTACAATATGAGGAAGATAATTTTGTCAAAAAGTAAAAAGACTAATTCCCAGATTGATAGAGCCCCATCAGTGAAATAAATAAAAACTTCTGGAGTTTAGTAAAATTCATCAAAGACAAGAATGAGGATAAAATAGCCACCCAAGCAAAAGACAAATACAATCCCAAAGCCTTTTTAGCAATGTTTGTAATCAACAGCAGTGCTGAGCTGATTGTAAATTATGTTACCTACACTGAGGCTGAAGATATAGCAAACCTAGTGGCTAATAATTTCAGGTCAAATTTTACCCCTCTCTCTGCTCCACAATATATACTTGGTAATGACTTGTCAGCAGCTATCACACAAGACTAAGTCTTAAAAGCACTATCAAAAGCTAAAAATACTGCATTTATGGGTCTTGATTATATCCCTGGATGCATCTTAAATAGCATGAAGCATGATTTAGCCACCCCAGCCCCACCAACAACACTGCTCAAACTCAGCTTCCATACCAGTTTTGTACCAAGCAAATGGAGAGCAGCCACAATCATTCCCTTGCATAAGGTAAGATATTCCATAGACCCAGAAAATTACAGACCAGCCTCATTTGCAAAGCCATGGAAATGCTCTTCATGGAACTAATCAGAAAGGACATACTGAACCTCCAAACACTTGACCCATCTCAGTTTGAATTCATCAAGGGCAGGTCATGCTTACTCAACCTAGTTGACTTTTCTGAAAAGTTCACCAAAGCAACAAAGGAAGGTAATACGGTGCACACCAGATACCTTGACTTGGCCAAAGCTTTTATCATTATCTCCCAGTCTGGCATAGTAGAAATTCTAAATTAACTGGGAATAAATTCTTGCACCACATGCTGGATTGCTAAATTTCTCAAAAGCTGACTACAACCTCCTAAGGGAGGGTATCTGTAGCTTCACACCACCACCCCCTTCAGAGGATGCAGACAGCTAATCAGTATGCCAATGCAGTATACAAGCACCTGTACAACTGCATGGACTCAACCATACCCAGTAGAACTAAAACCTGCTCCCCAAGGAAACACAAACCTGTTTGGTGGACATCCTCTATCAACAGGCGTTACAACAAAAGGAATAAACTGTTGTTCAAGGGTAAAAAGGAACAAATTCCAAATTGGAAAAACTCCCTCCTTAGTCTCAACAAGCAAATTAGATCACTAGTGAAATCCTCCAAGACCAATTATGAATCGAAACTAGCCTCCAAAACAAAGGGAAACCATAAAATCTTCTTCAGTTACATCTGGAACCTCCATGGCAAAGCCCAGATTTGTTCCAAATTAGTACTTAACAGTATCACTTAAACTGATCCTGTTGACTTAGCCAACCTGCTAGCAGACAGGATCAGCACAAAATTCACCCCCCCCCAAAGGCCCTTTTGACATCCTTGATACTTGTCCCGCACCTCTCATCTCCATAGATCAAGTGTTACTGGCCCTACCCAAGCAAAGAACACAGCTTCCATGAGACCTGATAGTATCCCATGATGTATTCTGCACCATCTCCAGCGAGAACTGGCTTCGCCATTGAGCACTCTATTCAACCACAGCCTAAGTACAGGCTACATTCCAGCAGAGTGGAGAACTGCTATTGTCATCCCCTTGCACAAAGGCGGTGGCACTACTGACCCTGGAAACTTTCACCGCATTAGCTTGACAAGTCTGAGCTGTAAAACTATGGTGCATATTATTATGGATCTCAAAAAAAAAAAAGGACATGGGCAATCTCCAAGCACTTGAACCCACCCAGTTCGGATTTCTTAAGGGCAGATCTTTCCTTTTGACTTCTTTGAGACTGTCACCAAGGCCCTGGATGAGAGAAAGTCAGTGCATACAGCTTACCTTGACTTGGCCAAGGCCTTTGACACAATCCCCACTCAGGCATCATCAAAAAGCTAATATAACTTGGAGTAAATCCGTATCTCATCAGGTGGGTGGCCAAGTGGCTCAGCAACAGGACCTTCAAAGTCAAAGCAGGCACCTCCGCCTCCAATAGCAGACCTCTCACTAGTGGAGTTCCCCAAGGATCTGTCCTGGGACTCCTACTCATTGGCATCTATTTCTCAGAGGTCCAGGCAAAAACAAAAGGGCTCTGGTTGACCAAGTTTGCAGATGACTGTAAATTGGGTGCTGTCATTGACTCCCCAAATGATGTTAACATACTGCAAGAGGGTCTCACAGCAACTAATGATGGTGCCAAAGTCATGGCCTCAAGCTAAATGCAAAAAAAGTATCATCATACCATTCAGCAAAAACATGATCCTTACTGTTTGCCACATCAACGGCAACCCCCTAAGCACACAACCTGTGGTGAGAGACCTGGGCACTCAAGTTGATGATAACTTCACATTCGACCATCATGTAGTGTCAGTGGTCAAAAAAGCCTTTTACTTGGTTCATCCAATAAGTAAAGGGATTGCATCCAGAATAAAGGAAGTTATTACCTCTCTATACTCCTCCCTCATTAGACCAATAATTGAGTGTAACACCCCATTTGGGATGTACCTCTCCAAACATGTGCAGCAACTGAAAAGGCCACTGAAATACCTCACAAAGAGAATCCATGGCCTCCAACACCTTTCCTATGCAGACAGGCTTAAATAACTATCACTCTACTCTGTATTGTACAGATTGCTCAGGGGTGATCTGTGTCTCGCCTATAAGGCAATCTCAGACCCTGCCTTACTACAGATGTTACATATCCATAAGTCTAACTCCTCACACACTACCTACTCAAAAGGCCTGAATCTAATATGCGACATCAACAAAACCTGCTGGAGAGACAAGTTTGTCTCCCAGAGGCAGCCCCATCTCTGGAATCAGTTTCCCATACACATCAAACAGAGCACCTCACTAACCCTCTCCAAGAGCAAGCTTGATGGGTGGATGGGAAACCACAAATTTGTCCCAGCGGTTACACCCGTGTCCCTCATTGACAGGGGCGATAGGTGCTGACTGAGGTTTTTTTGGGGGGATAAACTCGTGGCTAGGCTTGTAAGGGCCCCCGGGCCATTAGCCTAGTAACCTCCTATGATCCTAACTTCCTATGATCCTGACTGGCTCACATGTAGGGTTCAGGAGATCAAAACAGGGAAAGCTATCGCCACAAGGAGACCAGTAACCAGTGGAGTACCCCCAGAGTTCAGTGGTGGGACCTCTCTTATTTGGCATCTATTTCTCTGAAGTAAAAGCCAATGGCACAGGGCTCTGGCTGACTAAGTTTGCAGATAACTGCAAGCTTGGAGCAGTCATTGAATCCCCAAAATGACTTAGTCATCTTGCAGGAATGTTTGTCCCAAACAAGTAACTGGTGCCAATAACATGGACTGAAACTAAATGCCAACAAATGCATATAACATCCTTTGGGAAGCCATCTACCCAGGGAACTACCATATTGACAATATGCCCATAAAAGTTGATCCATTTGTTTGGATTTGGGAACTTATATGGGCAATAACTTAACTTTTGACCAACATGTGTCCACTGTTGTAAGAAAGTCCTTCTGTATTGCACAGCGTATAATGAAAAGTAATTGAATCTAGATCTAAATGTATAATTGCCCCCCTTTACTCAGCCCTCATAAGGCCAGTCATTGAGTATAATGCCTTCTTTGGCATGTATCTGTCCAGACACAAGCAACTGGAGTGCCGACAGAGATACTTTACTAAAATGATACAAGGTCTATACAATACTGTATGTCTTATATGGACTGACATAAGAGCTGACCTTTGTCTGGGATACAATGCATCATCTGACCCTTTACAGATTGAGCTACTGCATCAGCAAGTCAAATGGCATCAGAATACTTGTCCAGGAAACTTAACCTCTTCTGCAACATTAGCAGAATACTTTGGAGGAACAGGTGTATGATACAGAGGATTCTACTGCTCTGGAACAGACCCCCCATCCAAGTAAAACAAAGCTGATCCCTCTCCATATTCATCTCCAACTTGGATCTATGGATAGGTAATAGAAAATTGACTCCAGGACTTCCCCCTGCACTACTAATGAACAGAGACAGCTCATAAATGCTTTATCCTATGCATGGGTCCCCACAAATCACCTATGGCATGATCCCAGCTTTTCTGACTAAGGGTAACACATAATTATTAACCACTAGATGGGTAAGGTCAATCTAACACCAAACAGGACAGGTTAAGTCAAGCACTGAAAGGGAAATTGGCTAGGCTTAAAATGGCCCACATGGGCAGCTAACCTAGTACCTACCTATGAACCTATGTATGGCTGTTACTATTCTAGTTAGCTAGAGGAACCTTTCAGAGACATGGGGAAACCATGGGTATATTACAGGCCTCTGCCTGTAAAACATTCAGTATTTTATTTATTTATTTATTTTTATTTATTTGTCTTTATTTACTGAGAAATCCAACTGGGTAATACCCATTTTCAGTGGAGGCCTGGGGACAAAAGCTCCATTTGCTTACATTGCATTATACTAAGTTCAAGTCAAACACAAAGTAGTTACATTTCTATTTCTATTTAGACAAAAACAGTAGTTACATTCCTATTTACATTTGTACAGAGACAGTAGTTACATTTCTATTTGCATTTATGCACAAACATGATAATACATATACATTCCAAGATTTTACATAGGTGGAAGTTACTAAAGAAAAGGCACTCATGCAAGATTGCACAGACAGCAGTTATGTATAAAACTGTATTGTCATTTCAGTAAGAGGTTGAAAATATGTTTAAGGAGAGTATTTGGATAGTATTGTACAGTGATAAAGTTTTAACCCTGTGATAAGCATGTACAGGACCAGGATTAGTTAAGTTGTTGTTTAAGCAGTGGTTTAAAACTACTGGGTTTGTCAGAGAGTTTTATTTGCATGAAGATACTATTCCAGAGTTTAGCAATGCATTGGGAGTAGAGCGAGTCTCCTGCAACATTTTTTGACTTATTTGTATGTAATCAGAATTTGCTATCAGAACAGAGGTCCCTTGCTGGACAGCAGGGTAGTAATAAGTTTTTTAGTGTAGGGCATTTTTCTGGATGATGCATGAGTTTGTGTGATGTTGTCAGTTGTGAATATGTTACAGTTGTGTAGTTCAAGCCAGTTTAATTACTTTAAGCTTAGACAGTGGTGGGTCCTATGAGGGAGACTGGTGGCAAATTTAGCTATTTAATTGTAGCAGGAGGCAAGTTTCTTTGAGTATTGTTTGTGTTTGTTTGGATATGAGCAGCACAAAAGAGAGCCAGCAGTAAGAAGGTAGTGGCTAGAGTTTTTCTTACAGTATCAGTAAGGAATCCATTGATCCTATAAAGGTATCCTAAACAAACCAAGAAAAAACTTTGCAGTGTGGAGGGTGTAATGTTCACATCCTGAATTATGTTAAGCACCTAGTTCATTAATAAAAATCGAACCGTAAAATATGTGCTAAAAAAATAAAATAGAAAACAGTAGGTAGTCCACAGCTGAGCTGAAAATGGAATATCCTTTACCGAAACACACAAACAAGTGATCCTAGCTGAGTATAATGAAAAACATCAAAAACATTCCTTATTTATACATAATCAGATTATTTGGAGCAAGGCAGTGGTTACAGAGGGTAGTTCTGTTAAGAGCAATAAAAGAATTACTATCATTCCTTTAACCAAGTTCCCCTTCCCCCTAAACACCATAGTGGAGTCAGAGACTGTGCTACCTAAAACAAACTAAAACTAAAAAGCTAGAGACAAACTACAATATAAGACTAGCTTATTAACATTTTATACAGGCTAACAAAGTAATCTGAACTAGACCCATAAAAAAGCCGAAAGACAGCAGCAGATATTAAGAAACTAACTAATTAACAAAGTGATTAGCTAACTAACAAAAAGATCTATCACTAGACATCTATCAGCATAAATATTAATAAATATAAACTAAACCACTTTTAATAAAGATCTTTTGTATTAAATACTTCATCAGGTTTGTGTGTCAATAAGAAATTATAAAAGGAATCAATGTGTGTATAAATCTACAAGTGAAAACCTAAGTAGAATGAAAACCAAAACTATAATTGCTAAGGTGGAAATACAGTGATAGTAATGTCTTTCAGCTTTTCCCAGTTAGGGAAACGGAACTCCGGTCTGCTAATGATTGGCAGTGGATTTTTAAGTTGCCGAGTTGCCAACCCAACGCCCAACCTTCAAGGAAGGCATACCCATTCACGTACACACCTACCTGCATGTCTTTAAACATCACTTGACCGCGGGGAGGACATGCAGACTCCACACAGAAGGCGCTCCAGCCGAGAATCGAACGGTAGAATCTCTTGCTGTGAGGGGACAATGCTAACCACTGCACCACCGTGATAAATTTTAAAAATAAAGCACTAATGTCATGGGGATCTGTTAAAGTGTGGCATCTAACTAGGAAAACATTTAGTTTGAATGTATAAGAGTGCACTCAAGAAAAGTGACTGGTTTGAAAAACAAATGTACCCTTATATGTGGAGCCATCAGAAATACACCATATGGGCTTAACCAGCTGAACCATGTGCAAACAAAGTTATGTTTAATAAATTAATTAAAAAAATGTCATAAAGTTAATACTGCCCAAATGTGCCTAGCATTAACAGGCTCCCATGAATGGTTCTGAAGTGAAATGATGCAAATCAACCTGTTTGGAAGTAAAATAATGTAACTAGTCTCCCTGTTTAGAAACTAAACCCTTACTTCTACCTGTAAAACTAGAAGGGTTGTGTATAAAATATGATGCGTACATTTTAAGTGTTATAAACAAGGTTTGGCATAATAGAAAATCGAACCATCAAACCACTTAATCCCAGGAAGAAAATAAGGTAACTTTTCTATAAGACATTTAGCAAACTATCTCCCGAATGGTATGAAGCTAACAAAGTAACCTAAAATTATTAATAATACAATTAAATCTTCCTAATAATTTAGCAAATAATGTTAAAAAAACAGTTAAAAATGTGAAAATGTTTAACAGATAAACCATGCTAAAAATAAAAATAAATGCTAAATATATATATATATATATATATATATATATATATATATATATATATATATATATAGGGTCTATATTATATCATTGAACACTTAAAAAAGCGAACGATGAATAATCGACCCCATGTAAGCAAAAGCTTATAATCTCAAAAGCTCAGAACAGCGATTTTTTTCCAAGGGAAAAAAAATCGCTGTTCCAAAAAAAGAAAAAAAAAATTGAAAGAATACATAAAGTGGGGGGCTTCACCCCCCACACCCTCTCTACTTAAATATACCAACTCCGAGATCACACTACAGTGCCAAAAACGGCAAAGTAACGGAAGCGGCCAAGCAAATTCTTTCCCTGGGAAAGAATTTGCTTAAAAGGCGCTTTGCTATTTTGCCTTTTCGTTGTTTTAAGTTCGACCAAGACGCATTTGATGGAATGCGTCTTCGGTGATCTAATAGGAACCCTATATAGATATATATATATATATATATATATATATATATATATATATATATATATATATCAGAATACAGTACCAGTGTCAGTTATTTTCATTGTAAATATTTACAGTGTTTGATATTTGTTTTTAACATCTAGAATTCATTGAAAGCAAATTGCATTGTGCAAATTAGTGCAGGTATTATCCATGAACAGGGTTTGAGTTATCACAAATGCACAATGGTCAAAACAGAACAGTATGCAATGTATGCTAATAACTAAATAAATAGAAGTGAGGAAGACCATGCAAATGAGCCACACTGTTATGCACATGAAGGAACACAAAATGAGGGAGTGATTCAAAAGCATAATTTAGCAGTGCTGCATGTCAGTGAATTGTGATATACAACAAGAACCATGCTAGGAATAGTTGCAACAGTAGCATGGCAGTGTGTGCTGTGAGCTACAGTTGCAGCACGTGCCTTCAGTGTTGTGTATCACTGGTATGCACACCACTGGTGGAGGTACATACAGCACCGGATGTACCACTAGTTCACTTGAGAGCAAACTGTGGACCTGTTCTTAGGGTAAGGGATAATGTAATGGACCTAGCCAAATTGTGTTGCCCACAAGAAGAATCAAGGGGGAATGCATGGCATGCCTACTTCTTTGGATACAAAGTTATCTGTATCCTTAACCATCTTAGCTACAGAGAACTTCCAGTGACATATGGGGAACATGCTAGGGATATTCACCTCATGTATCCTAAACTTGTTTCTCCATATAATTCTACAGGTATGGAGAAGTATATCTGATTCCTCCAAGACTGTGGAGAAAAAAAAACAATACCATCAGAGCCATAGCTTGCACACATGTTGCTATGAAGGCTCCCACCTGGTCCAGAGGCCTTGCAATATATAACAGGAGTAACTTTTACTCCCCATATTGCCAAGTGGTCTGCAAACCCGGAGGCATTCCTTATAATGTGTCCATGCACCAGCCAGACAGTTCACAAGATTCCCACATTTGGCACATATCTAACTTATACCAATGGTTTCTGTGTGGGGACTCCCCATAGCATCACCTTACTGGCAGTTGCATACAAATGCTAGATAGATGGATCTATATACACAGCTATTATACAATAAGACAGCAGGACACATATAATATGCTGTGCTGTGTGTTGCAGGGAATACTTCAACCATTGATGTCAGCCAGAAGTACTCTTCACACCACCTGTAATGGCCCAGTAATGACTCCTGCAATTTGTATGGACTTACATGTGTTGGTAACATATCTAAATAAGATTGTAGATTCTTTTTAATAAGACCCGTTGCTCCTACTACAATTGGAACTGTCTGGGTATCTTTCTTCCACATTGCTCTTGTTTCTGCCTGCAAATCCTGATATTTTATGACTTTGTGTCTCTCTGTATGCAAGACACTGTAGACACTGGGTGTGGTGATTTCAATGATCAATGCTACTTTTGTCTTCTTTTCATGGACCACTATATCTGGTTTTCTCGCGTCTATCTTTTGAACTGTTGGTAATGGGTGATCCCATGTGATGTAGACTTCCATTATTTTCTATGATGCTTTGTGGCTCATGTTTCCAGTGTTTTTCAGCTACTTAAGTACCATAATTTTTACATAATCCCCAGTGCAACAATTTTGCCACATTATTAAGCCTTTCAGTATACAGTCTTTCTGCCATTAGTATGTTGCAACCAGCAGTGAGGTGTGCAACTGTTTCAAATTCTGTTTTACAAAACCTACATTTGTCTGTTTCTCCTACATGTTCAATGGACATTGTAAAACAATGTGTACATAGCCCACTATCTTGTGCTGCCAATATTAACCTTTTATCTCTTGGTTTGAATTCGCCTCTCCTTAACCATTCCTGCATTCAGTCATCATCAACATGAGGTTCTTCCAGAAGTTTTCTATACTTGCAACTATATTTATGCATTTTCCACATTTCTTGCCTTCTCATCTGATCCCTCACCTTATAGCGTTTCTTTTTTTTTTTTTTTGTTTGGCACATTCAGTTGCCACCTGATTTTTATCTATTTCTGGTTTGAGTTCCATTCCTGCTTCATGTCGAAATGCTTCTGCTAGACTAAGCAGGGAAGTCATCTTAGATTTAGTCTCCTCATGATGTTCTTCGTGTTTCACTGTTGCAGTCATCACACTTGGGTTATCTGTCTGCAGGTAACCCTCAGTTGGCCCGAATACCAGAGACTTAGTATTTATGCGTCGGATGCTGTTGCTCCAGGACTGATGTCAAGTCGTCAAGGGTATAAAAACAGGCAGCCAAAACCATTACATCAGTCTTTCTTGCTGAGGATCCTGAAGCAGAAGCAGTTCGCAAGTGCCGGTCAGCCGCTACCTGAATTTTCGTTTACGAATTTAGTAATCCTGAAGTCTTCTAAAGCTAAGTACCCCATTGGGGATCCTTTTTTCCTGCTCTAACCAATGTCAGAAAAAGTTAACAATTGTCTTGCCTATGGAAAGCAAATACCTCACAGAGATTTTCATTCTTATTCCATCACCTGTTTAGGCCCAGACCACGACATCCCTCACTGTCAGTTTTGTGCCTTATTTAACGCCTGAACTATTCGTCATCAGGCTCTCTTTGTTGCTAAATTCTTTCGCTCTCGATCTCCGTATTCTGAAATGGCTTCAGTAAGCCATCCAACTACTGATATTCTGAAAAAACGTAACAATAAAGACAGACTGCATAGGTCCAAAACTGCCGACGACACTTCCATTAAGCTAGACGCCAGTCCACTGGTACTCAGTGAGGCACTTTCGCAGCCCCTGATGCCCACTTCAGTGGATTCGCAGGCCTCTACTGAGACCCATTCGGAGTCCGGTATGCAGCGAGACTCTTCATTGACTATGAAATCTGTGGATGTCTCTACCTTGGATGGATCCGGAGCCGCTGAGCTGGCACTGGCTTCTGAGGCAGTTATTCTCTCAACCGATGTTCAACTCAAACCGATGACTTCATTTTTAACCAAAACTACCAGGTTTCTTAGGTTCATAGGTTCATAGGTTCATACTAGGCTATCTGCCCGAGGGCATTTACAAGCCTAGCCCATAGTTTTGTGTCTTACGCCACCCCTTTAGTATGGGGAACTATACCCATTATTTTGCTGTGCCTCTGTTGAGCAGTGACACTGAGGTAATCCCTGGGGTATATCTGCGATCTCCCATCCATTGGTCAAGATTTCTCTTGAACAAGGCCAGCGAGGTGCTCTGCCTCACATATACCGGGATTTTATTCCACAGCATAGGGAGTCTTTGGGTGATGAATCTATCCCTCCAGCACGTCCTATTAATAGCCGTGTCGAGGTTTAAGTCTCCGCCCTTGTGGCTCTGACGGATCTAGATTTTTGAGGTGAAGCATATTCATCAAATCTGGGTTTGACATGGCCTTGTATGTTAGGCAAAGGTCACCTCTGAGCAAGCGGTGCGACTGAATAGAGCTGGAGTTCTTTCAGTCGGGCAGCATAGGACAGATGTTTGAGACCCTTTATCCTTTTGGTGAGGAACTTTTGTGGCCTCTCCAGCTGCTGCAAGTGTCGGGTCAGATACATTCGAATGGGGCATTGTACTCAATCATTGGTCTGATGAGTGATGAGTATAGGGAGACTATGACCTCCCTTGATCTAGATGAGAATCCCTTCATGATAAGGTGGGCAATGTAGAAGGTCTTCCTAACTACTTTAGCTACATGGGTGTCGAATGACAGACTACTATCAACCTGGGTCCCCAGGTCCCTGATAACTTCTTCTGTGCTCAGTGGATTGCCACCTATTTGGTAGCTAGGGGTAACCTTGTTTTTCCCGAAGGGTATGACTATGCATTTTTTGGCATTTAACTTTAGGCCATGGCTCTGGCACCAGTTATCCGTTTCTGTGAGACCCTTCTGAAGGATATCTGTGTCAGATGTGTTTTCTACTATGGCGCCCAGTTTGCAGTCATCTGCAAACTTTGTCAGCCATAACCCTCCTGTGTTTGCTTGTACTTGGAAAAGTAGATGCCAAACAAGAGTGGGCCCAGGACTGAGCCCTGTGGTACACCACTTGTGACAGGCTTTGAGTCTGACATGGCGCCAGCAACTCTGACCCTGTGGGTTCTGTCACTCAGCCAGTTTGCAACCCATCTTGTGATGTATGGGTTAACATTTAAGCTGATGAGTTTTTCAATGATACCCGAGTGGGGTATTGTATCGAAGGCCTTCGCCAGATCGAGGTAGGCTGTATGGACTGCCTTTCCCTCATCAATGGCTTTGGTGACTGTTTCGAAAAAGTCAACCAAGTTTAGAAGGCATGATCTGCCTTTGACAAAGCCAAACTGGGATGGATCCAAAGTCTGCAAATTCCCTATGTCTTTATTTATGAGGTCCATTATGATCCTCTCCGTGGCTTTGCAGATAAGGCTTGTCAAGCTAATGGGCCGGTAATTTCCAGGGTCGGTGGAGGCACCGCCTTTGTGAAGTGGGACCACAGTTGCAGTGCGCCACTCCTGGGTGCGTATCCAGAGGTAAGACTATGATTAAACAGCTGTCCTAGCTGTGGGTTTAATTCCTCGTTGAGTTCGTGGAGCACACAGCCGGGGACACCATCAGGTCCCATGGATGCTGTGTTTTTTGCTTTGGAGAGAGCAGTTCTCACTTGGGTGTTGGAGATGTTTGGGGGGCTGCAATCGCTTGGTATAAATATCTCTCCTTTTGGGAGGGGGGGGGGAGTTTGCACTGAACCTGTCAGCCAGTATGTTGGCAATGTCTGTAGGATCAGTAATCTTCACATCATTTTGAACTAGTTCTGAGCATATTTGGGAGTTTCCTCCCAGGTTTCTAACATAGCTAAAGAAGGCCTTATGATTGTCTTTTGAGTCTTTAGCTATTTTTCTCTCAAAATTTGCTTTGGATGATTTTATGAGAGCTCTTAGTTTTTTACTTATAGTGATCAAGGGTGTCTTACCTTTTAAGGATTTTGCTCTATCTTGTAGTAGCTTCCTCCTTTTGTTGTAGAGTTTGTTTATGGCTGGGGTCCACCAGACTGGACGCTTGCCTTTGGTACAAAGAGTCTTTGTTTTGCTTGGGATTGCCTTATCCATGCAGTCCTGCAGGTGCTGGTAGAAGGCATTTGTAAGTGATTCAGCGGCTTGAGTACTGTTTTCCGCCGGCTCGGGGCCTTAAAGAAGACCACACTAGTCTTTAGAAGTGTGAAGTCGGCTTTCGAGAAGTTCTTTACTGTGGTCTTTTTATTTCAGGTGGGGTGGAATGAGGACCTCCAGCGGGATTAGTTTGTGATCTGATCTCACCAGTGAGGGGTATACTTCTGGTGTTGAACATTGTGCTCCCATGTTCGTGATGATGAGATCAAGTATGTTTTCTCCTCTTGTGGGATGGTGACTAGTTGTTCCATGGCATTTGAGTTTATGAATTCCAGGAACTTTTGGGCTAGGGTGTTTGGACTTGAGTAGTGTTCCCAGTCTATATTAGGGTAATTGAAGTCACCTAGTATGATGGTGTTTGGTGATACATTTATCCCTCTAGTGTTTTCAGGAAGGCCATGTGAGGTTCCTGAGTTTGTGAGGGTGGCCTGTAACATGCTACAATTTGCAGAGCAGTCTTGCCTATGGTTAATTGCACCTGGATGGTCTCCGATGCATCATGCGTTGCCACCAGTCTTGAGGTGTGGGTGTCTTTGATGAATATGGATACCCCTCCTTTCTTGGTATTGTCCGGATTTTGGGGCCGGAACGCATGATAAGAGGTAAAACCTGATAGTGCTGGCGTGCTCTCAGGAGCCTTGAACCAGGTTTCTGTCACTGCACAGACATCGATGTTCTCCATACTGAGAAGGGCCTCGAGTCGGTGCATTTTGAGATTTAGACTTCTGGCATTGAGCAGGATTACCCTTAGTTTTTTTCCTTTTTGTGTTCTAGGGTGGTAGGTTTAGAATTTGAGCCTTGCCTAAAAAGGCACTATGGGGTGGCAAGAGCCTTTGCCAATATCCGAATCCCAGGGTGACAGGTGCAAGCCGTCCCTCAAGCAGCGTGGCTTGTCCAGCATGTCATCCCAGGCAGACAGACATTGATCCCCTTTGAATGACACCAGAGTTTAAGCCAATTGTTAAAGCTGATCATCTTATCTCTGTATTGTGGCATCATTCTTGGTGAAGGTAGGATACTGCTCAAGGTCAGGGTCATACCTGCCTGGGCTACATAATTAGAGAGCTCCTCAATGTCTCTTTTCATGTAGTCCAAGGAGGTACGTCTCAGGTCGTTTACACCAGCGTGGACAATGACTGAGTCGTATTTGTACCTGCTGTTGAGAGACCTGAGTGCTTGCGTTATGTGGCGGATTCTAGCGCCCGACAGGCAGCTTACTGTGACCTTCTCCTTACTCAGTCTGGTGAGCGGGACGTCAGTGTGTCTGACTATGGAGTCACCAATGACTAGTGTGTCTGGCATTGTGTTTGGCCTTAAGGGCTGTGACTGTTTGACACTCTGACTGTGAGGTCTATGTGTTGCAGGTGTTGTGTTCTGAGGTGGTGGTTGTTTGGGTGTCTGCTTTGGTGGCCTCTGCTGTTTTGGTAGATTTTTAATCAGAGCCGAGTATGTCTTTGTGTGTTTATGTGTATGATTTGAGGTTGTGATGGTACTATGTGAGACTGGGTCTATAGTGTGTGTGGTAACCTTCTCCTCCTGACTGGTCTTGCCAGTCCTATGTTGAGAGAGCTCAGCCTCCAGTTTGGCCGTATAGTTGCATCTCTCGCATGTATTTGTGTTTTGTGGGAGGAGGAGAGGGTTGTCTGTGTACATGAGGCAATTGTAACATTGCCTCAATATTCCCAGGTTCACCAGCTGAGCAGGAGAGGACACTAGCAACTGATCCTCGACATGCTAGAAGGACTAGACAAAAAACTTTAAAAGAGATTCCGGGGACGTGGGTGACCGAGAAATGGGGTTTGCCTTTTGGGGTGCTATCTATAAGAGTGCCGTATCAAGGTAATAAGTACTGTAGGAGCAAGTGCTAGGTTTAACAGATAGAGAAAAGTCTACTTGGAGTCAAGTAGAGATGATCTTTTTAGGTATTAGAGAAGGTGCTAGTAACAGGGAAGCTTAAAGGTAAGATTGAAAAGAATGCACTCTGCAGTGTGCACTAGAGAAGTTAGATATGAAAGTAGGTAACTTGAGTTTTACCTGTTTAAAAAGTTAAGGTTTAGTGGAGAGTTACTATTTTTAAAACAGCAAGATGGACTGAAAGGGGTGGTTACTTTTGTATTTTGGTACTATGAAATACTGTAGGATGGCCAATAAATTTAAATAATTGAAGGGGTGGGATTTCAAAAGTGATGGTTTTGTGATTACTCACATAAGCCAGTGAAAGTAGAGAGAAATGAGATATACGGTCAGATTAACATAAGAGGCGGGCAACTAGAAAGACAGTGGTATTCTGCCTGACTCAGAACAGAGAGAGCTGTGGTCTCTTTTGAAGTTTTAATATGCTGTTAAAACAGAATGCAAGCAAAACACAAGGTAAAGAAAACAAACTACAGTATTCAAAATATAGAAAGGCAATACAGAAATACAAAAAATAACAGCAAACTAACCTTTTCTTCACAGCAAAGTGTAGCAGAGTCTGGATGAGCCTTTCTGGTAAAGGCATTCTTAGGCCCAGAGTACGCACTATACCTAGAAAACTGATGACCAAAGTGCATGCACCTGCTCCCATGCCACAAAAACAAATGCTAAGAATGGCTGAACACCTTATTACACTGATTAGGCGAAGTCACCCTTCCCCTGCTAAGAGACAAAGAGTCCAGTCCCCTTCAGCTTCTAAAGACCAGGAGTCCAATGACTCAGAAATTTCTGATTATGAAGACATGCCCGTATCTGCTTATGAGGATTCAGATGCAGAGGAATCCATTCCCACTGCCTCCCCTCCAGAGGATTTTTCTTTTGATGAAACCTTGCATACCTTATGAGAGCATTTCCACAGTCCAAAAAGAGACTCAAATAATTTCTAGAGCTGCCTCAACACAGGCCCTTAGCAATACCCCCTGCCCTGGATGTTGTGGATGATGTTTTTATGGAATCCAGTCTTACCCCTGACACTTTCCCTCGTGCCCCTAGGAAACCAGACAGGTACTACAAAGTACCTGACACTCACAAATTTCTTTTCAAGAATCCTACTGCTGACCCAGAGATCATTTCCCAGGGGCCTAAAGGTATCAAGGCTACTACAGCCAAGAATCCTACCCCTTCGGACAGGGATTCCAGAGCTTTGGACAGATGGGGTAAGACTGTATATACCTCTGCAACTCTTGCTATTAGGATATTGAATTGTCAGTTTCACATGCTGAAGTACCAGCAACATATTATGGAACTTATTAAACAAAAAGTGGCAACCTTTTCATACTGTGCAGAAAATAAAGAATTGCCGGAGCTTATGCACTCTGCAAGCCAAGTCAGCAAGCAGTCTGGCTTTGATGCCCTAGAAGTATCTTGCCGGGCAGCTGTCACTGGCTCTGTACTGAGAAGACATGCTTGGTTGAAGGAGCAGACCTAGCCAGACCATGTCAAATCAAAGTTACTAGACGGTCCTTTGAATAAGGACTGTTTGTTTGGCACCAAAGCAGAAGAGGTTCTTAAAAAGATGGAAGAAAAAGCTAAGTTTATGCAGACTGTTAAATAATTCTTACAAGTGTAACCCCCTAGATTCAGTAGGTATTGCCCTTTCAAACACTGGTCCTTTCCATCCCCCTCCAGGCCTTCTCAAAGCAGACCCAGGGGAAACAGACCACCCAAACTTCAGTCTCAGGGTATGCAGAGATCTAAGCAATGGAGTGCCCCCACTCCTAAAGCAAGGAGTGGTAAGCCACCTCCTTATGGAAAAAGCTCACAATGACTTCTTTACTCCACTCCCCAGCCCTGCCCAATTGCTTGTGCCCTTAGGAGGAAAACTTGCCCTTCATGCAAAAAACTGGATATCCATCACTCCGGACCAGTGGGTCCTCAACATTGTATCCCAGGGGTACAAATTTTATTTCCATTCACTGCCAACCCCAAGCGGATTTCCAGCCTTTCCTCCAAACCAGTGGGCAGAGGCGCAAAACCAGTACTTTCCCTGCTCAATATCAGAGCTATTCAGCTGGTTCCAGTAGAACAGAGGGCCAAGGATTCTACTCCAGACTCTTCCTGGTACCCAGGAAAGAGGGCTCTTGGTGCCCAATCCTGGATCTTCCCATTCTCAACACTTTCCTGGTGGTACCAAAAGTCAAAATACTTACCCTGCAACAGCTTCTTCCTATGCTAGCCAAGGATGCCTGATTAGTCACCCTAGACTTAAAAGAAGCCTATCTGCATATCCCCATAAGGGAATCATGCAGAAAGTATCTACGTTTCAGGGCAGGGTCAATGCATTATCAGTTCTCTATATTTCTCTTTGGCTTATCTACTGCACCCAGAGTATTCACAAAATGCCTGGCTCCAGTCATTGCATACTGAAGGCAGAGAATATCCAAATTTACCCGAACTTGGACGACTGCCTGATTCAGGTGGACAGTCAGGAATTGCTGCTGCAGCACCTGACATTTGTGAAAAACCTTCTCACTTTCTTAGGGTACACCATCAATGAAAAGAAATCAAACTGGTACCCAGTCAAAAGATTGTATTCCTGGGAGCAAGCTTGGACACAACTTCCCAGATGGCATTCCTCACCTCAGAAAAACAAGTCTTATCTGACAGACTACTTCAAACAAATGGCCACCAGAATGCAGCTATCTGCAAGAAAAATACTGCAAGCCTTGGGTTCATGGCCTCATGTATACTGCTGATTCCATATGCAAGACTGCATATGAGGAAACTCCAATGGTACTTAAAAAGTCTTTGGTGCCAACATTCTCAGGACTTGAAAACAGTCATTCCTATCATACCCTGTCAAAGGACAGAGTTCCTCTGGTGGGCAGAAGCATGCAACCACAACAAGGGACTGCCATTTACTCAACCCCAAGCCATCCAGACCCTAACCACAGACGCATCAGACTATGCCTGGGGGGCACACATGGACGGAATATGTATTCAGGGCCACTGGAGCCCAAGTCAAATTCATCTGCACATCAACCAAAAAGAGATGCTAGCTGTACAGAATGCCCTGACAGCTTTCAGATCCCTAATTTTTCAAGGGCAACTGCTAATAAAAACAGACAACACCACAGTTATGTGGTGCATCAACAAGCAGTGGGGAACCCATTCCTGCCCACTCTGCAGGCTAGCCATGGCCCTGTGGAACACGGCCTTGGGCATTCAAGTCCATCTGCAAGCTCAGTTCCTACCAGGCAAACAAAACTTACTGGCAGATGACTTGAGCAGAAATCTCCTAGGCCCACACGAGTGACAATTGGAGCACAGCACCTTCAATCTTCTGATCCAGAAATGGGGGACCTCAAAGGTGGATCTCTTTGCCTCCCCCTACAACCACTAGCTCAGCAAATTCTGCACCAGGAATCCTCACAGCAGGGCCTGGAAAGTGGATGTCCTATCTTTTCAGTGGGTATTACTCAAGATAAAACAGGACAGACCAAGGACAATTCTGATTGCCCTGGACTGGCCATGTCAGCACTGGTACCCGCTCCTGTGCAGCCTGACATCGGTGCCACCCTGGCACCTACCCCAGAATCCAACCCTCCTCTCTCAGCAGGAGGGACAGATTCTGCATCCACAACTGCAAACCCTAAATTTTGCAGCCTGGCTTATTCCTTGAATTCGATCTACTTTATCCTCTCGAAAACCAAATCACCTGAATCTGAAAACCCCGACACATGCAGACCAAATGCTAACTAACCCAAAATGCGAATATCTCGAAACCGGAAATATCGAATCAGGTATGTTTTCCAGGATCCCTAACACCAGTGTACTCACTTAAACATAGGACGCTTGTCCTTCAGAGTAAAACGTAAACGTACTTCTCTTTTCACACACTATAAACATTTTTGTAAGGTTATGTACAGTTTGTAATATAAATTTATATTACAAACTTTACCTAAACTTACAAAAATGTTTATACTGTCTGAAAAGAGAAGTACGGAAAATGTAAACGCACTTCCCTTTTCACACACTATAAACATTTTTGTAAGGTTAGGTAAAGTTTGTAATATAAATTTATATTGCAAACTTTACCTAACCTTACCAAAATGTTTATAGTGTGTGAAAACAGAAGTACGTTTACGCTTTTTCGGTGAAGTAAAAGTGTCCTATGTGCACATCGGTAGACTGGTGTTAGGGATCCTGGAAAACTTACCTGATTCGTTATTTCCGGTTTCGGGATATTTGCGTTTCGGGTTAGTTAGCGTTCAGTCTGTATGTGTCTGGGTTTTCAGATTCGGGTGATTTGGTTTTCGAGAGGATAAAGTAGACCCCTTGAATTCTCCCCCAGCGACCTTAAGCAAACAGGTGCTGGATGTCATTCTTGAAGCCAGAAGACCTAGTACAAGAAAATCCTATGCTGATAAGTGGAAAAGGTTCTGCTCATGGATTCAGTGTAAAGGAGAGGACACAACACTGCCCTCTCTGCCTCTTATCCTAGATTACATAGCAGATCTACACCACAAACCCCTGTCCTTCTCCTTCATTAAGATACATGCCTCAGCCATTTCTGCTCATTACAACACTGAGCCACCTCTCTTCTCGCACCCTCTTTTCAAACAGTTCCTGAGAGGGGCAAACAATTTAAGGCCACCAAGAAGAGCACCCACCCCTGCTTGGGACCTTAACTTTGTACTGGAAAAGCTTGCATTTCCCCCCTTTGAACCTGCTGCATCAGCAGAGTTAAAATACCTCTTCTGGAAAACAGCCTTGCTTCTAGCCATCACTTCAGCTAGAAGAGTGTCTGAGCTACAAGCACTGATGGCTGTGGAATCCTTCATTATTTTCCATGATGACAGGGTTTCTCTCAGGACTAACCCTTCCTTTATGCCTAAAGTGGTGTCCAGTGTGGCTCTCAATCAATCCATCCATTTGCCAACCTTCTTCCCTTCTTTCTTCTTCTACTTTTGGCTGCTCCCGTTAGGGGTCACCACAGTGGATCATCTGTTTCCATTTCTTCTTGTCCTCTGCATTTTGCTCTGTCACACCAACTACCTGCATGTCCTCCCTCACCACATCCATAAACCTTATCTTAGGCCTTCCTCTTTTCCTGTTACCTGGCAGCTTCATTATTAGCATATTTTTCCCAATATACTCTGCATCCCTCCTCAGCACATGTCCAAACCAATGTAATCTTGTCTCTCTGGCTTTGTCTCCAAACCTTCCAACCTGGGCTGACCCTCTAATATACTTATTCCTAATCCTGTCCACCCTTGTCACACCCAGTCCAAATCTTAACATCTTTAACTCTGCCACGTCCAGCTCTGACTCCTGCCTTTTTGTCAATGCCAGTGTCTCCAACCCATATAACATAGCTGGTCTCACTACCCTCTTGTAGACCTTCCCTTTCACACTTACTGGTACTCGTCTGTCACAAATCACTCCTGACACTCTTCTCCACCCACTCCATCCTGCCTGTACTCTCTTCTTCACCTCTCTTCCACACTCACCATTACTCTGAACTGTTGATCCCAAGTTTTTAAACTCATCCACCTTCACCACCTCTACTCCCTGCATCCTCACCATTCCTCTATCCTCCCTCTCATTCACACACATATATTCTGTCTTAATCCTGCTGACCTTCATTCCTCTTCTCTCTAGAGCATATCTCCACCTCTCCAGGGTCTCCTCCACCTGTTCCCTACTCACACTACAGTTCACAATGTCATCTGCAAACATCATAGTCCATGGGGACTCCTGTCTGATCTCGTCTGTCAACCTGTCCATCACCATTGCAAATAAGAAAGGGCTCGGAGCTGATCCTTAATGTAATCCCACCTCCACCTTAAATGCATCCGTCACTCCCACTGCAGACCTCACCACTGTCACACTACCCTTGTACATATCCTGTACCACTCTTACATACTTCTCTGACACTCCCAACTTCCTAGTGCAATACCAAAACTCCTCTCTAGGCACCCTGTCATATGCTTTCTCTAAGTCCACAAAGACACAATGCATCTCCTTCTGACCTTCTCTGTACTTCTCCATCAACACTCTCAGAGCAAACATTGCATCTGTAGTGCTCTCTCCTGGCATGAAACCATACTGCTAATCATTAATCATCACCTCCCTTCTTAACCTAGCTTCCACTACTCTTTCCCATAACTTCATGCTGTGACTGATCAATTTAATCCCTCTGTAGTTACTACAGCTCTGCACATCACCCTTATTAAAAATCGGTACCAAAACACGTTTTCTCCATTCCTCAGGCATCCTCTCACTTTCCAAGATTTCATTAAACAATCTAGTTAAAAACTCCACTGCCATTTCACCTAAACACCTCCATGCTTCCTCAGGTATGTCATCTGGATCAACAGCCTTTCCATTCTTCATCCTCTTCATAGCTATCCTTACTTCCTCCTTGCTAATCCTCTGCACTTCATGATTAACCTTCTTCCCTAATCCTCAAAATAAAGGGGAAAGGATCCTGCACTCATTGGACATGCACAGACAGCTCAGATTCTACCTTGATAGGACTAAGCCCTTCTGAAAATCTGAACAGTTACTAGTCAGCTTTGCAGCAGAGGCAGAGGGCAAAGCCATTTCAAAATAAACTATTTCCAAATGGATAGCACACTGCATCCATTTCTGCTACAAGCACCATAGAAAACCAACCCCTCAGGGGGTGGAACACATTCCACTAGGGCAACATCTACCTCTGCAGCATTTCTCAGGGGAGTTCCTACCAGGGACATCCTGGAGGCTGCTACCTGGAGTTCTGTAGACACCTTCACCAAGCATTACCACCTTCCTATCTTTTCCAAATCCAGGGTAGGATTTGCTACAGAAGTCTTGCAGGGCATACTAGCCAGCCCTAACTCTTCTTGACTGCCTCCACCCTTCTTCAGCTTTGGGAATCCACCCAAGTGTGATGACTGCAACAGTGAAACATGAAGAACATAGTGCAGTTGTGTACACTTACCATAAATGTAGATGTTCAAGTGTATTCACTATTGCAGTCCTGGTTTTCTCTCTCTCTCTCTCCTATCTATGGCTATTAACCACTTCAGGGGTATTGGTATTGGTATTTACTTTTTACTGGTGGTGTTTTCCCCACCATAACCTAGCTCCCTATTTGGGGGGGCTCCTGACATTTGGGGCAAGAAAAACTGATGTAATGGCGTCGGCTGCCTGTTTTTATACCCCTGATGATCTGATGTCAGTCCTGGAGTGACAGCATCTGACACAGAAATACTAAGTCTCTGGTATTTGGGCCGACTGAGGGTTATCTGCAGGCAGATAACCCAAGTGTGATGACTGCAACAGTGAATACACTCGAATATCTACATTTATGGTAAGTGTACACAACTGTACTTTACAAAACTTTCACTACATTTGGATCCTGTGAGATTAGCAGATATGTATGCAGTCCCACAATTGCAGATTTATACATGTAATCAATTTCAAGGAGGCCCATACCTCCTTCGGAGTGGGAAATATATAATCTTGGTATGCACTGATTTTTATAAATCATTTGATGAGCATGAAGCATCCTTCTTGTTTTCCTATTTAATCTATCCAACATGTTTTGTGGCCAGTCAGTCACTCCAAATCTGTAAGTTAAGAGAGGAAGAGCAAATTGGTTTATAACTTGAATTTTATTCCTAAATGTCAACTCTGTTTTCAGAATTAGTCTTCTAAAATATGCTTTACTAGGTTTTATTTGCATTTGTTCGTGTTTTATTGTTGATCCTTCATCATTTCCCAAATATTTATACACTCCCTCTTGCTCAAGTTCTTTTATATCACATTCTTGTCCCAAACTGGTGTTTTTGGTGCTGCAGTTTCCCTGCTTTAAAGGTTGCTTTTGCACACTTATCAAGACTAAATGAAATTATTATATCATCTGAAAAAGTTTTTACTACTTGCAGTTGTGCTTTCAGTTCCTCATCTGATGAACTATACATTTTAAATCATCAACAAAGAGAAGATGAGAAGTCTTTACACTTTGCTGTTTTCTAGGAGACAAATTATACCCATAGCCTAATCTGTTAAGTAGACAGCTAAATGGGTTAAGGGCAAAACAGAATAGCAGAGGTGACGGAGAGTCATCCTGGAATATCCCCCTTTGGACTTTTATCCCTGGAATAATAATTTGTCCTTTATCATAGTTTAATTGCAAAGTGGTCTTCCACTGTTTCATGGTCTCTGTAATGTAGTCAGTCAGTGTAGGATGTATCTTATTCATTTTTAAGCATTCTTATCCATGAATGTGGGATACTTTCAAATGCTTTTTTGTAGTCAATCCATGCCATACTTAGATTCTTCCCCTTTTTACAGTTCTCCATTATGACTTTGTTAAGCAACAGATGATCCTTTGTTCCATATGACTTTCTTTTATTGCCCTTTTGTTCTATTGTTCTATTGGCATGAAGAAATTCTAAATGACTATAAACTCTGTCAGCATCAATTCAAGTGTATAGTTTATACATATTTGGAAGGCAAGTTATCGGTCTATAATTTCTAGGGTAGCTTGCAGGTTCACTCTTAAGTAGGAGCATTGTTTTTCCTGTTGTTAGCCAGGTTGGTGTCTGTTTGGGGTGCACATATAAATAGTTCTTACTCATGGCTTAATCTCCGTGCAAAGATGTTAATACTTTTAACCAGACGTTAAGTACTGCATCTGGGTCTGGTGTTTTCCAGTTAGAGGCTTTTCTTAACTGTGTTTCAATCTCTCTGGCTCTTACTTGATCCCATTTCATATTCTGTACCTTTGAACTTCTATTCTTTCTTTTACTTCTTCTATCCATTTAGCATCTTTGTTGTGTTCCACAGGATCTTAAATACTTTTCCAAAATGTAGCCATTTCTTCTTTTTTGGGTGGTCTTTCAATTCTTATTACCTTGTTTCCCAATTCTCTATAAAACTTTTTGGGGTCATCAATAAATTGCTTATTTTGTACTTTTCCTTTATATTTATCTGTGCATCTTCTAAGTTTTTCTTCCTGTGCTGATATTTTTAGTTTATTATTTGCAGTAGTGCATGTTATATCGCATGGATCTCTATGGACAGCCCTAATTACCGTGTTCATTTGTTTTATCAGACTTCTGACTTTTGGGGGTTTATTGATCTTCTTCAGTCTATTTCTTTCATTGATCTTAGTATATCTATACATCTATTAAATCAAGCAACTCATCTTAGTTCATTTTCTTCTGAACTGAGGGCAAACCTTTTGTTCATTTTCTGCGGACATTCTGTAGAACATTCTATAGCATCTTCCTGTGACACATTCTCTTCAATTTCATCCTGTGTCACTCGTTCTGTCACGTGGGAACTCACTGGCCTATCACCCCTCAACATTGACTGCTCCAGAGTTGCCACAGTTTCCTGTTCCTTCCCTTGCTGTCCAGCTTCAACTGAATGTTTATATTGGTTTCCTGTGGAAGACTCCAAAATATCTTTATATGACAACTGACAGGTTGCTTCCCATTCCACTAGTTTCTCCTTAATTTGGATGTATATTGTTCTGTCCTGCTGTGGTGGTTTCTGTGTTAGATTTTCTACACTGAATCCTTCACTTTGCAGGTATCCATGACCTCAGTTTCTATTTCTTTAACTTCTCCATTACTAATCTTCTGTTCTTCTTTTCCTCTTTGTCTTCTTATTTTTTTTTTTTGTGTTGTAAAGTTTTCCATGTTTCCACTTCTTTGCCTGTATTTCTCTTCAAATATATTTGGTGCTGATATTGTTGTATTTATTTTACTTTTATATGGTTTACTATATAATATAACTACATAGTATATACTATATAGTTTTGCTTTCTCCTTTGCATAACTATTGCACCATATTAAATCTCTTTTTCTTCCCCATGTCCATATTTCTTTTTCAGATGTCTCCTGGTCTTCCTGTTTCTCCTTACTTTGGGGACTTGTTCCATCATTCTGAGATGTAACCTATGTTAGACGTTCTACATCAAATCCTTCACTTTGTAAGGATTCCATAACTTCAGGCTCTATTTTTTTAACTTCTACTTTACTAATCTTCTTTTCTACATTACCTTTTGTGATATTATTTTCTTTATTGTGATATTTTCCATATCTGGATGCCTTTATTTCTCTTTAAACATCTTTCGTTCTGCCTTTTTTGTATTGATTAATTTGGCTTTTGACTTTTCATAAATATTGTACCATATCAAATCTCACTTTCTTTCCCATGTCCATATTTCTTTTTAATACTTTTTCAAAAATCTCTAGATTTTGTTGTTTATATTTTCACACTTCTTCAGATGCTTTTATTTCTAAACAGACTGAAGGTTCTTGGTCTATATAATGTTTTTTACAAATCTGTTGTATTAATGAACACAATTTTTTATTTAAGGCTTCTGACAGTTTTTCTTGTGGAAATATTCTTCTTTCCTCTGATTTCTCTCTTAATCTTTTTGTATATCTTGTATCTAGAAATTCTGGGCTTTTTGCATAATAGTAACAATACATAATTTCTTTCTTATCTCAATAATCCACTCTACATCTTTATTGCTGTTCTTTGGCATATCAGTTTTTGTGATTTTTGTGGACTGCTACTTCCTTCTACAATAGGAGGGCCATCCTCTCCCTGGGCCTGGCCTAGCCCCACTGTAGGAATGTTTCCATATTTTGAAGATTCTACACTGTAATTTTTTCCATTCCTGGCACCAGTGTGCCTACCACGAATGGGTACTTTTTTTATCCTGGGTCTTGTGCACCCAGCTATCTTTTTTTTTAATTTTGACCTACTTCTGTCCATGATATATGCTATATAAAATACAGTCTATACATCAGTGTCATCTTGGTGAGATTTTGTGAAAAACAGGTCCAACTTGTGAAGGTACTCACCAAGACTTGAGGATGAATTCAGTTTCAGCAATACTACTCTCTTTGCTTGCTGACTTATCACCTCTCCATTTGGACCCCATCTGAAAGAGTTTCTCAATGATCCCTTAGTGTAGGCTTGTGCCAAAAGCGTTAGCTAAATCAAGATAAGCAGTATGTACTGCTTTGCCCTCATCCAGGGCTTTGGTGACATTCTCAAAGAGGTCCACCATATTTAATAAGCAAGCTGTACCCTTGATAAAACCAAACTGGATTGGGTCAAGAGTTTGAAGGTCATCTTTGTCCTTGTTGTTAAGGTCCATGATGATTCTTTTCATGGCCCTGCATATAAGGCTGGTTAGGTGTATAGTTCGATAGTTACCAGGGTTGGTTGATGAACTCCCTTTGTGCAAGGGGAATACTGTTTCTTTTCTCCACTCTGCCAGAACAAAGCCAGTGCTCAAGCTATAGTTAAAGAGAATGCCAAGTAGTTCCACTGGGTCTTGTTTTAGATTGTTTAGTAAGCAGCCTGGGATGTTATCTGGTCCTTTAGTGGCCATGTTTTTGGCCTTGGAAAGCACTTTTATGATATTCTTTGGAGATAGTAGGTTTCAGGAATGCTTTGGGGTATGGTTAGTGGGAACATGGGGGTGAAGTTATTGTGAAATCTGTCATCTAGCAGGTTGGCAGTTTCTTCAGGTTCAGTGTGAGTGGTACTGTTCATAATATGTTCAGTACACAGCTGGGCATTCCCTTTTAGGTTCCATATGTAACTAAAGAATGCCTTAATGATTGTCTTTAGCTAGGGGATAGTAATTTAGTCTCATAACTAGCCTTAGAGGACTTTTAAAAGATACTTGATTTGCTTGTCCAAGCTGTGGAGGGTATACTTTCTCTGTTGAGTAAGTTCCCTCTTGTTCTTAGATATCAGTTTCTTTCTTTTGTTTTATAATTTATTTAAACTTACAGTCCACTAGAGTGGCTTGTATTTTTTTGGGAGGACCTGGTTTTGCTCCTGTCAGGTACAGCTGAGTCAATGCATTTGCTTAAGTGTCTGTATAGGGCATTTGTGTACTCCTCTGCATAGGAGTTGTTGTTGGTTGTGTTAGCAGGGGCTTTGAAACTTTTTATACCATCGCTTAGTAGGCTATAGTTTGCTTTGGAGAAATTTTTCATTTTTTTTACTCCTGTGGGGGCATCAGGTCAGATCTGTACTTCAAACAAGACAGATTAATGATCTGACCTTACCAAGGAGGATAACACACAGGGGGTAGTGCAGTGATCCCCAGTGTTGGTGATCACTAGGTCTAGGACATTTGACCCTCTTGTGGGGGTGTAGGCCAACTGTTCCAGGACATTTGAATTAACAAAGTCCAGGAACCTAATAGTAATCGTGTTTGTGCTTGTGCAGGTCACCCAATCAATGGAAGGATAGTTGAAATCTCCCATGATCAAAGTGTTTGACTGTATAATGAGTGACTGTAGCAAGTCCAGGTTGGCGGTGCGCTTCTTCTGGTTCATGGTGGGGGACCTCTAACTAGCAATGATGTGGTAGGGTATTTTACCTATAGTTATTTGAACCTGGAGTAGCTCAAGAAAGTTATACTGTTTTACCAGTCTCGAGGTGTATTTGGATTTAGTGAAGATGGATACATCTCCACCTTTGGTTAGTCCGTGCGCGTTTTGGGGTCTGAATATGTGAAAGGCATTGTAGCCTTGTATGGTCAGGATGATCTCTGTAGCCTTGAACCAAGTCTCAGTGACTACACAGATGTCAGCATCTTCCAAGGTGAGGAGTACTTCCAGGGCGTACAGTTTACTGTTTAAGCTCCTAGCATTAAGCAGCATGACCTTGAGTGTGTCTCTAGTGGATTTCTTTATGTCAGAAGTTTTGTTGTTTTGACATTGCCTAAAAAAGTCATTATGGGGGAGGCAGGCATCATTGCCAGTATCTGAAAGCCTTGAGGAGACAGATGAAAACCGTCTCTAGCAAAGCAGTGTGGTCTGTCGACCATGTCTTCCCAGGCTGACAGATGCTGGATCCGCATAGAGTATCACCAGAAATTAAGCCAGTTATTGAAATCAATCATATTTTTGTCTCCATTGTGGCATCATCCTAGGTGAAGGCAGAATACTACTTAGAGCTAGGGACATACCTGCCTAGGACACATAATTTGAGAGTTCAGTCATGTCTCTCTTCATATACTTCAGAGAGGTACGTCTGAAGTCATTCACTGCAATGTACTATGATGGAGTCATAACAGTAATTGTTCCTTAGTGACTTGACTATGTGTATCATTTGACAGATAACTGGCACCTAACAGGCAGCTGACAATGACATTCTCCTTGTTCTACTTGGTGAGGGAGACATTTGTGTGTCTCACACTTGAGTCACCTATGGCCAGAACATTTAGGTTTTGAGGAGTTTTGCCTTAAGGGCTTAATTGTTGGGACACTGATATTTGTGTTGTTATGTGTAGTGGTGGATTATGTGTAGTGGTGGATTCAGTTCGTGTTCCAGTATGTGGGGGTGGTTTGCGCTTGGGAGGTCTCTGCTCTTTTGGTAGGCTCTTACTGAATACCTCTGCATATGTGGGTTTATGTGTCTTGATCTTATCTTGTGTGAGAGGTGAGGTGTGTGTACTAGCACACTGATGCTAGTTTAATGGTATAGTTACATCTCCCGTGTACTGTATTTGTTTGCTTTAGGAGCAAGTGGTTGTCAGTATACATGAGGCAGCTGCTACATTGCCTTAGGATGCCCATGTCAATCAGGCTGGTTGAAGAAATGCTGGGAAACTGACTGTCCATAGTAGCAGGAAATACTTAAGTACTAATTTGTGAAAGGGCAAGTTAGATCAACTTTTGCTCTGGGATTAACAAGGGGACTTACTGTATACAGGATAAAGGATGAAAAGTGTGACAACATAATGTAAGATGGCTGGATTCGAGTTCAAGTATATGAAACACAGAGTAGATTCAGGAAGTCTGGATCTAGTTCATAGGTTCATAGGTAGGTACTAGGCTATCGGCCCTAGGGTCTATACAAGCCTAGCCAAAAAGGTACCTTGGCTTTTCACCACCCAAGAAAATTATTTTCTTGTTCTCCTGTCAAGCAGAGCCACAGAAGTGATCCCTGGGGCGAATTTCCTATTTCCCATCCAATCATCAAGATTTTTCTTGAAGAGTGGTAATGAGAAGCTTTGTTTAATATAGATAGGTAGCTTGTTCCAGAGTATGGGAAGTCTCTGGGACAGGAATGTATCCCTCCAGCATGTTCTGTTTATTGTGGTGACAAGGTTTAGGTCCCTAGAGCATGTAGCTTGGAGGGATTGGGATTTCTTTAAGTGGAACATGTCCAACAGCTCTGGGTTTGACATAGCATTGTATGTTAGACAGAGAGTGCCTCTGAGTAGGCGATATGCGATGGAGTAAAGCTCGAGATTTTTGAGATGGTCTTCGTAGGGCATCTGTTTCAGACCAGTAATCCTTTTTGTGAGCTATTTCTGTGGCCTTTCCAGTCGTTGTAGATGTCTTGTGAGGTACATACCAAAAGGGGTACTGTACTCTATAATGGGTCTAATGAGTGACGAGTAGAGGGGAACAATTACCTCTTTTTTCCTGGATGAGAAACCTTTTGTGATGAGGTGTGCCATGTAGAAAGATTTCCTGACTACTGTGGCGATGTGATTATCAAAGGAGAGACTACTGTCCACCTGTGTCCCAAGGTCTCTTATCACACTTTCGGTGTTAAATAGACCACCACCTATGTGGTAGCTCATGGGTACAGAGTTTTTACCAAAGGGGATGACACTGCACTTTTTGGCATTAAGCTTGAGGCCATGGCTTTGACACCAGGCATCTGTCTCAGTGAGGCCCTTTTGTAGGATGTCCACATCATTAGGAGTTTCAATTATGGCTCCTAGTTTGCAGTCATCAGCGAACTTCATTAGCCAAAGACCTTCTGTGTTAGCCTGTACATCAGAAAAGTAGATACCAAACAGGAGAGGACCCACGACTGAACCCTGTGGTACTGCACTTGTCACTGGTCTGAAGTCGGATTTGGAGTCTGCTATTTTCACAGTGTGGGTTCTGTCAGTGAGCTAGTTGGCAACCCATCTTGTGACATAGGGATTTATACCTAGTTTAGTGAGTTTATGTATAATTCCAGAGTAGGGGATGGTGTCAAAAGCCTTGGTGAGATCTAGATAGACTGTGTGAACCACCTTACTGTCATCTACGGCTTTGGTGACTGCTTCAAAAAGTCTATCAGGTTTAGGAGACATGATCTGCCTTTTACAAACCCAAACTGGGTGGGGTCCAGAGTTTGGAGATTACCAGTGTCTTTGTTTATAAGTCCCACGATGATACATTCCATGGCCTTGCAGACCAGGCTCATTAGTCTAATGGGGCAGTAGTTCCCGGGGTCCGTGGTGGCTCCCCCTTTGTGGAGTGGAATAACCATCAGTGTGTGCCATTCAGTGGGCACAAATCCTGAGGTGAGGCTATGATTGAACATGGTGCTTACGTGGAGTGCCAGTTCATTCTGTAGTTCATGTAGAACGCAGCCTGGGATGTTGTCAGGTGCCATGGATGCTGTGTTCTTGGCTTTGGAGAGTGTGGTTTTACCTGTGCAGCCGTGACTACAGGAACATTTCATTCTTCTGGTATAGAAATGGGCCCTTTACGGAGTGAGAGGGGGGTAAAGTTAGCACTGAACCTATCTGCCAGGATGTTGGCAATATCAGTTGGTTCTGTATATTTAGTGCCATTGTGCTGTAACTCAGAGCAGATCTTAGTGTTGCCATTGAGATTCTTGACATAGCTATAGAATGCCTTGTGGTTGTCTTTAGAATCAGTGGTGATTTTGTTTTCGTAACTAGCTTTGGAGGATTTTATGAGGGATCTCAGCTTCTTAGTGAGGCTGACCAGGGAGTTCCTCCAATCATGGGATTTTACTCTTTTTTGCAACAGTTTCTTTCTTCTGTTGTAGAGTTGGTTTATTGGAGGGGACCACCAGATTGGCTTCCTTTTTTTGGAGGATAGCATCTTGGTTCTGTTAGGGATAACACGAGCCATGCACTCGTGTAAGTGCTTATAAAGTGCATTTATGTAGGATTCAGCAGTCGTACCTCTATTGTCCATCTGCATGGGTGTTGTGAGGTTTGCCACTTCTGTCTTAAGAAGCGTGAAGTTGGCTTTGGAGAAAATTTTTATGGTGGTTTCCCTAATGGGAGGTGCGGGCAGGATGTGGGTGTCTAGGCTGATTAGCTTGTGGTTGTATCTGACAAATGAGGAATTGACCTGGTGTGGAACACTGGTCACCCATGTTGGTAATGACCAGGTCTAGGATATTGCTGCCCCTGGTGGGGGTGTGGATAAGTTGATCCAAGGTGCTGGAATTTATGAATTCGAGAAAACGTTGAGCAAAAGAGTTGGTACATGAGTAGTTTTCCCTGTTAATGGTGGGTTAGTTGAAATCGCCCTTTATTAGGGTGTTGGGTTGTACCATAATATTTTCCAGTGTATCAAGAAATGAGGATTGGGAATCCCTGGGCATGGTGGGGGATCTGTAGCAAGTTACAGTTTGGATTGCGGTCTTGCCCAGAGTTAGTTGCACTTGGATAATCTCAGATGCATTATGCTGAGCAACTAGCCTGGAGGTGTGGATATCCTTAATGAATATGGACACACCTCCACCTTTAGTGTTTCAGTCCAGGTTAGGTGGCCGAAAGGTGTGGTATGAATTATAGCCTGGTAATGCAGGGGTGCTCTCTGGAGCCTTGAACCAGGTCTTTGTCACTGCACAGATGTCGATGTTCTCCATTTTAAGGAGTGCCTCGAGTGAATGCATTTTGAGGTTTAGACTTCTAGCATTGAGTAGCATTACCCTCAGATTTTGCTTGCTTGTACCTGTTACAGTGGTGCATTTGTCATTTGAAACTTGCCTAAAAAGGCACTATAGGGGTGGCAAGAGCCTTAGCCAGTATCTGGAATCCCAGGTGCAACAGGTGCAGGCCATCTCTGGCAAAGCATCGTGGTCTGTCGATCATGTCATCCCAGGCAGACAGATACTGGATCCCCTTAGAATGACACGAGAAGCTTAGCCAATTGTTGAAGTCAATCATTTTGTCTTTGTACTGTGGTATCATTCTGGGTGATGGCAGGATGCTACACAGGGCTAGGGTCATACCTGCCTGGGCTACAAGATTGGAGAGCTCCCCCATGTCTCTTTTCATGTAGTCCAGAGAGGTACGTCTCAGGTCATTCACACCAACATGGACAATGACAAAGTCATATTTGTACTTGTTGTGGAGTGACCTGAGTGCTTGCATTATATGGTGGATCCTGGCACCCGACAGGCAGCTCACAGTAACTTTCTCCTTGTTTAGCCTGGTCTCCATCCCATCCACTGCTATCTCCCTGTACCTTCCCCATCAACCCTTCTTTTGTAAAACTTACATGACTGGTTTCTTTCCAACAACAAAAAAGCTACCTTCCCACCACCGCCTGTTATACCTTCTGGTTACCCTTCTGTATTTACTGTACTGGTTATTCTCCCCTTTCCTTCTTTCATATCTGCCCCATTTATTCTCCACTATTATGCTGAATAGGGCTGCCACCATGCTATGCACACTCTCAGCTGTCATTCCGTTGGTCCCATTTCAAAGCTATTCTGCCCTTCTTGTATCTTCTTGTGTCTTCTGGACATTTGCTGCAGCTACACATCTCTAAATTGTGCAATTAAGCATGCATTGATTAGGCTACTCTAGTTAGCCTTAAATATTATGTCCTTCTTTTCATCCGTGTGAAGTGCTTGTGTCCTACTGCAGAGCAGCAGTGCATTTCTCCTTTTTATGTAGTTCTTTGTTTAGTATGCAGATGATATCCACTGTCTTATACATGTCTGATTAGCTTTGCAGCACCTTATGCATTGACCTGCTCAAATATTACTGCTCAGTGTTTGTCTATGGCTCCCATCCCAACCTATGTGTGTGTGCGCGCACGTGTGTGCATGTGCATACTTCTGTATACATTCTTATATGCTCTCACTATTAAGAATAACATTATTTTCCCTCCTGTTCATCTGATTCACAATATAGCAATGACTTGCCATTTTTAAAACTCCAGTAGAAACGGCTGTAATTGACTAATCCCACAGCAGTTTTGCTTCAGGTAAAGCACTTGAAAATAATAACAGAAAAAAAAATTACTAAAAAAATAGCTGTGTTGCAGCTATATTACTCAGTCCAGATATACCTGCAGAATAAATGGCATTTTATTAATAAACACAAGTATTTCTAAACTGACAAGATCTATTTTTTTTTTTTTTTTTTACTTAAACTCTATTTCAGGTAGTGCTTTTTCTCTCTTTCTGTGAACATGCAGGGCACAAAAAGACCAGTTCTAAAACTGATAGTTGCTTTTGTAAAGCCATCTTGCTGTCTTTTACCAGATACATAATTATAAATATCAATGTAAGCACATGGAGATTTTCTTCCTGGGCTTCACTGAAAATGGGTTTTACCCAGTCAGACTTTCCCAGTAAACAAAGATAAATAAATAAATAAAACAAGTTTGATACTTGCTGACTATATGCAGATAACAATACAGAAGCATCTGCATGTAGTTCCCCTTTTCCTCTTCGTATCCAATGATCTTCTGCAGTGTGGAATAGTTCTACAGGTGCTCATGTGTCAGCACACCTGGAGAGGACATTCTTTAGATTATGGAGAAAACTGTTGAACAGCCACTTACTGCACACTGACCACTGCAAAGCAATACTTTGTTTTCACTTTTATACATTTCTTCATGCTCCCAAGCAATCAGTAATCCAGGAAAAAGCAAATTGTATTCCGGTTTTGAAAAATGGACAGTTAGAACATGAAAAAAGCTCCTCCACGTGTCACCAACAACCTGATTTCACTTGTATCTTGGCAGGGGGACATGAATGTTTTGTCAGCTTGTATGTCCTAGAAGGGTTGATTAGGAGAAGATCTCTCTTGATACATCCCATCAATAAACCTCCATTTAAAAGAGGGTCTAAAGGGAATATTTAGCTTATAAGGGGACAAGGCCTTGGTGAAAATATGTTACTTGCATGAGTAAGTGATGTCTCCACACTAAGTTTGTTGTACAGCCACCCCTTAAAAGGTATCAGAAATTTGCATAATATGAAACAGTAGTTGGATACATAACAAAAAAAAAAAAAACCATGACAATGTTACTGCTGACATATGTTTGGTAAATCCAGTTCAGTAAAGCTATGATTTCAAGTTACTGCAGTATTATTTAACTAAAATATGCTTAAATAACCATTTACTAACATAAGCCTTCTGATTTTAGGGCTTCTTCCTTTAAAAAGTATTCTAGATATATCCAGTAACAGTGATTTACAAAAGCAGAAACTGAGAAGAATGGAATGTATTTCTACAGGTAACAGATATGGAACTACCTCAAGGCAAAGATGAGGCTTTGATAAGATCCATTCTTGCTGAGAGAGATGAGAAGATCATTCACCTTGCCAAAGAAGTAAAGGCACTGCAGACAGCTAATAGACAGATTCTAGAAGAGAAACAACAGCTTCTTTTAGAAATAGAAAAGTGTGCTGGTAAGGTAAGATATACAGAGATGTATTCATTTGTTATCTCGTGAGGAATGTTATAAAAATGTTACATTACATTAAATTATATTTGCTGGAGAACAGAAGAAGACAATAGGACCACATAGTCTGCCTTTTAGAAGCATTCAACATTCTATCTTCCCTCCCTTTCTAACTTCAGCCTCAACTATTTTTCACCTGTCACATACCATACAAAATGCCTTCATGGATTCCCTTTTCACCACCTATTCTGGCAGCCCATTCCAAATGTCCACAGTCATCTTTGTGAGGAAGTTATTGTGTATTCCCAAAGAATAGTTGGTTTCAATAATCTCCTGCCTGTGGGCCTCTGCTTCAATGTCTTTGTTTTTCCTGCCCAGGACAACATGTTCTTGGCTCCATGAAATGGTATTATGCACCCATAATTTCTCCCTATACCTTTCTACCTCTCTCCACATTTACAGGACTTGTCCTCTAGATGGCAGTCTTTATCCACCTATAACCTCTCTTCCCTCACTCCTCACTCACTATAATATAAGCTCTAGTCTTTTCACTCACTTCTTCTTTAACTGCTTGGTAACAGTCCTACCTACCTCTGAATCACTCAACTCCTTTCCCTTATAACAGTACCCTAAGCATCCCTCTAACCACCCTGCTTACCTTCCTCTATACTTACCATACTGATTGTTTCTCACACTGCCCTGCTGCCTTCTTTCCTTGGGTCTCACAAGCTTATTTTCAAACCAACTAAATGTCCAGCACTAACAAACATCTTACCATTATACACCTCACACAAAACTCTAAGATCTGCCCACCAAAATCTAATCTCTGTATACAAACCAAATTGTCCCGCTGGTCAACTTCTCCTATCCTTTTCTTTAGCCAAAAAATTGAATTCTCTCCCTCCATCTCTAAGAATCTCTGAAAACGTTGAACTCTTCAAAACCCAGCTCCATTCCTACCTCTCCTATAAATGGAAGTGCAATTGCACTCTACCTACCTAACCTGCTTAATACATGAATACATTCATTACACGTAAGGTTTCATTCTTCTTTACTCACCAGGGATTAACCCTATTTTAATGTTAGTTTTATAATGTTCTCAGACGTTTCTAACTTCTGTACAAATTTAACTCTGTACTACTGTTCTCAACCAGTAAACATGTAAATATGTATTATATATTTTTGTCTATGTTTCAGTTCAACTTTGCTTAGTTTTCCTGTTTTATAGCTACAGGTTGTCTTACTGGTACCTTTGCAACTATGTATTGTATTCTGTATTATGTAGCTTGTACTTTGTATTATGGAGCTTCCACTGAAAACGGGCTCTTTGAGCCCAGTGGACCTCCCCAGTCATCAAACTGGAAATAAATAAATAAATAAAATAAATAAATATCATGTTCTTCCTTTCTCATTGTCTCTTATAGAAATAGTTTTAGCACCTCAAGCCTCTGGTTACATCCTTTCTTCTCCAGCCTATGCTCTTTTTTAGGTACTTTCCTCTGGTCTCCTTCCTGCAGCCTGATGCCCTCATCTTGGTATGGCCTCCTTAACCACATACAAATCTTAAGGTGTAGCAGAAGCAATAACTTATTGTTTTAGGAGTCTATTCCCCCAGAGAATACATTCCAGCTTTCTGTTGGCTGCAGCTATTGTATTCTCACTCTGCTCCTGATGGTCCAGTCCAGGTGGGGTCAGTACTCCACAGTCCTTTTGCTACTCTCATGCCACCATTTTCACTCTGCCAGCTTATACATTAAACCAGGGCTGCTCTGGTTAAGGTGCACCATTTTGCATTTGCCAGCACTAACTTCAACTGTCACCTTTTGTCTCACCTGGTCTACCTTTCCATATCCTTACTTAGAGTCTTCCTCCATCCTGTATTGCTGCTCTTATATTTGTGTCATCATCAAAGAAAATTAATCTGTTTTCATTTCATTAAGATATATTTAAAGAAGACACACTAGACCCAAGACCAGCCCCTGTGGTAGTCCCTCGATCGACCCATCCACTCTAAACTATTTTACCTGATAAGAATCACAATGGTAAGAAGTTGAGCAGGGTAGACCAGACTTTCCCAGCATGTCTCTAGCTCATTTTGTGGGATCCCAGGTATTCCCAGGTGAACTGAGAAATATAATAATTCCAATGCGTCCTGAGTCTATTCTGGGGCATCCTCCTAGTGGAATAAGCCTGCTAGAGCTCCCATTAGTGGCACACTGGGAAAACTCACAAAAGTGGCCAGAACACCCTACACAATTCCTCTCAACACAGTGTAGCAGAAGCTGTAACTCTAAAATCTTCCTGAATTACTGACATTCTCAGTCAATCATGGAAGGTGAACCCAGATACTCTGCTAAGGAACCTCATTTCTGCTGTTTGTATCTATGATCTCATCTTTTTAGTTATTACTAAAAGTGCATAACACAATAGCAAAGGATGGCACAAAGACTGACTGAAAAGTTATAGGTTTAGTCCTTTGTGTAAGCTGTACCTTCACCAGCACCCTCTGGCACAGTGCCTTTAGTATTGCTGCCACTGCCCTCATTAAGTGTCCAGTTTCATGATCCCCTCTATGTACACTCACGAACAAGACCCCATGATACTTAATTTCCTCCACCTGAGTTAGTTGCTGACCTCTCATCAACAGAAGGCAATTCACTCTGTTCTAGAAGAGAATCATGACCTCTGATTTGCATGTGTTTATTTTAATCCCAACTGCTTCACACACAGCAAAGGATCACTCCAGGACATGCTAGCGATCACAGTCACTTACGGAAAATAAGACAATATCAGCTGTAAACAACAAAGATGTCACCCCCAATAAGCACAAAGTGGATATTTTCTAGACCTTGGCTGTACCTTGATATCCCATCCATGGCTATCCTGGACAGTAGGGGGAGTAGACACATCCTTGGTAGAGTTTTATGCCCATCTTGAATATATTTGACTAAGTTTTGAGAATGCAGACACAGCTCTCACTCCTCAAATACCTGGAAGGACTGGCTTACACTAGTAGCCCTGGGACCCTGAACCATTGTAGCACCTACTACAAGACATTCTAGGGTATACAGCCAGATGACTTCTCCTAGTCTAAATACATACATATAAAATATTGACAAACTTCTATGACCTCCTCCAACTTCTTTGCAAAGAGATGATCCTTTGTTCCACTGCCAAGATGAAATCCATATTGATTCTCTTTGATCAGTGGCTAAACTGCTTGGTGAAGTTTTCTTTCCAGTACCCTGGCATATGCTTTATAGAGACAGCGAGAAGTGTGTGAGCCCTCTATAACTTGAATACACACCATTCTCCTTTTATTGAACATGAGAATGAATATACCATTTTTTCAGTCTAGAGGTACTGCCCCAATCTTCCATGCAATAGTCATAACTTGTGCCAACCAAAAATCCCTAA
This sequence comes from Protopterus annectens, assembly GCF_019279795.1. Classification (NCBI taxonomy): domain Eukaryota; kingdom Metazoa; phylum Chordata; order Ceratodontiformes; family Protopteridae; genus Protopterus; species Protopterus annectens. The sequence goes on from NC_056735.1 coordinate 451,586,558, forward strand.
CTATGTCCAGTAACTTTGGCATTTGTAGCTGTATCTCATCCACTCCTGCAGCTGGTTAATTGCTAAAATGATCTCATCTACTGAAATGCAGCCATTTTGTCACTTGATTCTGACACTGTCTTCTCATAGGAGAACATGTCACTAGATTCAGGAATTCATCAGATGGTTCCTTCTACCTCCTAACAATGTCACTAGTCAATGTCACAGTCTATCCATCCTTGTGAACAGCTTGGGTAGTGTCCTGTCATCACCTACTGTGTCATTGAATGGTTGGACAGCTCCTCTTTGAGGCCATCCAAAAGAAATTTCAATGGTATTGTCAAATTCCTTCCACACCAGCACATTTGCATCAATAAATGTCACAGCTGCTTCCGTTCTGACTTGTTGGTATCTGTCAGTCAAATCTTGCATTGCCTAGAAGGCATGTTTCTTTAACCTGATGGCTGCCTCTACCACTATAATCCTTGACCACAGCTTCTTGCTGAGAGGAAGTCAGCATGAGGTCTGCCAAACATGTATGTGATGTATCTGACTAGTAGTAACTGGTGAGACAGAGGAAAGCCAAACTGCTCACAGTGCAGCCGTTAGGGTAATATGGTACAGTAATGGACTATAATGTACAGACCATAATAAGAAAAAAAATTACTTAAAATTGAATAAGATGACTACACAAGTGAACCCACTAGCTAGGTGAGGTACTTTTTGCAGAAAAGATCTAAGCACATAAAAGGGGAGTGAATGAAAGGGAGAAAATAAGAAATGCAGAAATACACACAAAGGTCATGCACTCCTTTGGTTAGCCATAGAAATACCAACTTTGTGGCATACAAAGACTTTTATAACAAATAAAAAGGAGCTCATCAACTGCTGACAATAACAGAGACCAAAGTGAAGAAAGAGAGTGGTACAGTAACACCACAGACTGAAAAGATAACTATCTGAATTATCTGTAAAAGATACGAAGAAAAGATGAGATGAGGTCACACAGAGAAATCAAGTTGCACTAATGCTCTTTGTTTGCCATATATGGGACTAAAGGATTTAGTGGTAGAGCGTTACTACATACAGCACTGCTGCATTAGAGTTTAGTTACTTTACATTGTTACTGTCTGTGGCTACCATCTACATCAGCAAGTATCAACATTTCCACTGAATGCCACACTACTGTAACTGCTCAAAATCTGCACCACTATTAATGCTGGGGCTTCCTCTGTTGCCTTTTTGCTTTAACTTTGTGGGTAACCTCACTGGATAAATCCTACTTCATTTCATGGTCTAGTGGGGATTATACATGGACTCATTTAGCTTTACAGATGTCTTGACACATAACTAGAAAGTGGAGACATCCTCTCTAATGTAATGAGAATGCAAGCATCTCTATGTGTAGTAATCAAGTTAATAGCCCAATAGATGTATATTCATTAGGACGTGCTTTTAGGAATTCAATATTAATAGCTGATGCTGTTGTCCATTTATATTGCTATGTTTATGGATCTTTTTGAGTTGGTATTTGTAATTTAGCATCACTGAAAAGGCACTGATTTGCCAATCAAATAGACACAATTTAAGGACATTGTTTAGAAGTGGTGCATAACATTCTATAACAACCAATGCAGATCATCTACAAGGTCTGTATCACCAGATATGCTAATGCTTCCTCTGTTCTCCCCTCTTTGGGGGGTGGTATTGTCTTGGTTTAGAGTTAATGCAGGCTATTCTTTACATTCTTAATTTCTTGTCTGCAGTGTTTTAAAACTTCACTTTCTGGAGGTTACAGCAAGAAAGAATTGAGGACCTTGCACTGATGGCATAGAAGGAGGGATATTGCCCTAACTATGATCCAGGCAACCTCAATTCAGCAGCTTGGTCACTTGACTGTGTGGGTAGAGAGGTTAGGCATGCTCACCTTAGCAGGGGCAAAGGAGGACACATGCTCAGAGCACACCTGTATAGTTTGATGTCCATGGAGGAGACCTGGGAAGCAACTGCACTATGCTGCCAGTGTATGGATTGGTCAGTGGAAGTGGAAGTGAGCGGTGGTCCTGTGCTGATGCCCACTGCATGCCAAATCCACAGGGTCTTACTGGCAATGCACAGGGGGTTGGATTTAAGAGGAACACTCCTTGGCAGCAGTATGACACTGCCCCATTTGCTAAATTTCCTCACTGGCTTCAAATAGGTTAGAGATAGTCTGAGACAGGTAAGGTGGGTTTGGTAGACCTAGTGGACAAGGAGTATTGGATTAGCTGATGGTCAGCTGCAGGCAGCCAAAATGATAAGCAAAAAAAAAAAAAGAAAGAACTGAAGAACAGAAGTGAATCAACTCCTCCCTTTCCCAGCTGACTGCATGATTAATGAGACTGTTATAAAATCTGCTACCTGAGTTCCCCTAAACTCTGAATGTTTTTTATGTACTTCTGCTAAGTTTGAAATTTGGTCTTTGATGTAGTAAAATTACAAATATATACTATTCAAGGAAACATGAATAGAAGGCTGCAACCTGAGTGATGCAAATGCAACATATTCTAATGAGGATATAATATTCAGTAGAATCTCATAGCACTCATTACTATAAAATTCAGTTACTGCTTGTAAAGATGCGAATTAGAAATTTTACAGGTATTTCATTAGCAGAGCAAATGTGTTCTATTACTAACTGAATAGATCTATATTCAAAGGGTTGTGCTTTTTTTTACATCAACTATTACTAACTGATGCTGTTGTCCATTTACATGTTTAAAACTTTAAATATCCACAAGAAAAGCCAGTGCCAAACTGCTAGCATAAAGAACCAATAAACAAGGAATCACACACCTTCATCTCCTGAGTATGAATTTTAATTAAAAAATTAAGCATTTTTGTCTTAAACAATATTATGAAAAAGTCACCAGAATAACAGACACACGTGCAATGATCACTTAAAACAGCTTAAGTCAATGTCATGTGATTCACATTTACCAATCAGAAAATTCCTAAAAAATACAAAGAAATTAATTAACAATAACATAAATATGTTTATAAAAACAATGTACATTATTCATAACAAAATTCCTTTTATAGTATAACATGCTAGAAGCAGATATATTCTTACTTAAACCTGGAGACTGGTCTGCTGCCAGAGTACGTTGCCAATTTAGCACACAAATCAACAAATACTTATCAGAAACACTGTCCATCTCTTTCTTGTTCACTTTCTCAATTATAAAAAATGTAAACTTGTTGAAATTTAAGCTGTTTTTTTGTACCTGGCCAAAGCATTATTATCACCGTTTTACTGAATAGGTATGTTGTTAAATTCTGTCCTTCAGTCTGTTTTTAGTTTTACAGACATAGAATGCCAGACATGATATATATGTAGCCACATAAATCATGTCACTAGTGTTACAATTAAAATGACCCTGGTATGACAAATTCAAACTACCAATCATCACAAACTCTTGTTAATAAATCGGCACAGTTTACATGCCCCGCAAGTTGCCACAACAGGTTGCTTGCACCCAGAGTGTTGTTTAACTTCATGTTCAAACAAACTTTTAATATTAAAATCCTGTCTAAAAATAAACTTGGGTTTATTGCCAGTTTTATCTGGTAAATCACCATAACTGTTAAATAATCCCCAGTGCTTGCTCATAATTAACTGAATGTCCTTATTATCTACAGAGAAGGGTAAACACATTGCACTATGAAAATCAGCATCCATCCATCCACAACTCATTTTCCCATTTTTGCATATGGGGTTGGGGTGTCACTTCAACAGTGACAATCATCTAGTATCAGGGTTCACACAGTCAGGTGGTTATGTCTCCTCAAAACCTGTTTAAGTTGTTTTGAAATAGGTGCAAAATGACCATACTTTTCATTAACAACTTCATCCATAACCTTGTCCACAGGATATTGATGGGGCAAAAAACATTTGCTTTAATTTAAGGCATTCCATGTGGAACACAGTCTTTGGATAGCAAGGAAGAGATCCTGAAAATTGTCCCTTGATAATATTTTTTCTCTACCTTTATGGATGATGGCTAGAAAAATAAAGATATGAATTACTGAAACAAATGTCTTCTATAGAGCAATGATTGGGATAATTATTTGTTGATTCATGAGTTATATTGGCAACTTACTTTGGCAGCAGACCAGCATTGGGGTTTAAATGAGAATATATCTAATTCTAGCATTTTATACTATAGAAGGGATTTGTTATGAATATCACATGTTGATTTTATAACTATATTTATGTTATTGTCATTTAACTAGTACTTTTTTAAGATTTGTTTGAGTGGTCAATTTGGATCACATGACACTGAACTGAGCTATTTTTAAGGAACCGTTGCATGTTTAGCTGCTATTCTGGAGAAGTCTTGTAATATTTTTCATGACAAAAGTGATTAATTTGTCTATTAAAATTTATACCCTGGAGGTGGAGATATGTGTGTCTTTGTTTTATGTTTAAAACTGTAGCGTGCAACAAGTAAATGCCCATTTCTGCAAGAATTATGAACTTAAAAATACCAGAGTATAGTGATATTTGCCTGGGCATATGTATGTCAAAACAGGCTGTTCATTTAGCTGTTTTAAATTAAAGCAGTTTCAATGCAGAGATGGGGTGTGAGCAAAAGTGTTTCATAAGTGTAAAGAATCAAAAGTGTACTGTGACAAGCTGTAGGTTTAGCATATACACTGTGACTGCAGCTATTTTAGATGACATACTGAAGACTGACAACTGAAGTACCTTTGTCTTTGGAGAAAGTGACCCCCTTATCTTACCACAAAAAATGTACAACATCTGTATAACACATTTGTCTGAGCCACTGTCATTAAGTCTTGAGCTTGTGTTATTATGTGTCTGTATAAAAATTCTTCTATAGTTCAGAAACTAGTCTACCAATAACATATGTCAAGGCCCTTGGTTCAAGCATTGGTGTTGCCCATAATGTTGTCGTCTAAGAGATTCTAATTTTGGAGTACAGCATTTACCTTTTATGTCTGGAATGCAGTATTTGAACAGTGATGTGTCAACACACTGCTTAATCTGCAATTTAATCCCTTGATATGCTGTAGTACTTTTTATATATAGTTTTCTTCTTGTGATTCCATCTGACTTTATTTACATTGCTGGGATTCAATAAAGGAAAATCTCCTCATCAGAATAGGCTAGCAGATTCTACACGGAATATGGCTGCCGAGCGATCCAGTAAACAAGGCTGGAGGTGTGCACAAGCCTGGCAGCACTATTCTGACATGGACATCACTGAATAATGTTAATTACCTCATTTTCTGGTGAAAACCATGCAAATGAGGTGAATTAATGATTCAGTAAGCAGGCAGGCATCTGTGTCAGAGCAGTGTCCACTGCAGAAATGTATTCTGTTACTAACCATGTACATTTCTGCAAAAATTAAAATGGGGGCATGACATCTGTACTATGACCATTAGGCATGCCAATGACCAAAAAAAAAATAAGGCCATTGGCATGGAAAATTATGAAAATCAAAGTTTTTTTTTGGCCAATTTCGACCGTTTAAGCATGGTACAGCGATGCACAAATGAGATTGTGCAGAAAATACGGGACAAAAATGTAAAAAGAAAATTTTAAGTGAAACCTGCATTTTGCCATTATAGTGGGTAGCATGTAGAACCAAAACAATAACAGGTAACACTGGTTTCTAAGGAGATAGGCTCCGGTGTAGTGGTGTAACAAGGGACTAAGGCAGTGGGGTATGCAAATGAGCTAAATTTATTGAATAGCAAAATGGGAGACCGGGTCCACCTGCACCTAACTGTGTAGGAGATAATGCTGCAGTGTAATCAGGAGAAGCAGCTGCCATGAAAAGGGGGTGTGTCATGCTTAGTGTAAGCACATTGGAGCTCTGCTGCTTCTATTTGCACTTAGCTAAGCACAGCTAAGCAAGGGGGTGTGTCTGAGCTAGTTAATGAAATGCTGAGCATGTTCACATCCCTAGAAGGGTCCTTTCTGCTCAAAACTGTTTACTATAGCTGCAGGGGTTTGCGTGGCACTCTGCGGGGCTTAAACACAAGGGAAACAAGAAAAAAAAAACAATAAGAACCAGCCGAAATGTTTACATTTGAGCAGCAGGTGTGCACGGCACAGTGTGTGGCTTAGAAGGGGTGGAAATGGGAAGAGAAAAAAGGGGAATTAGCAGAATAAAGGCACTCAAGTACAAATAATATAGCTGGCAGGTGGAATGTATCATAGTCAGCCAATCACACAGGCAGCATCTGCAGCATAACAGTATAAACTATGCAAACACCTTTCAGTCTATTTTTTCTCACAAACTCTGCACCATTAGTGTACACACTTGGGGGGAATGTTAACTGACAAAATGTTAGGGGCTGCTGTCACTTTGATACATCAGTATGTGCTAGAGGCTGAGGGCAGTGAGGAGGATAATGCTGAAAACTGCCCCAGACTGAGGAGGAGGAGGAGAAGAGTGTTCAGACCCAGGGTAACCTACCAGGAGCTACATGATCTGCAGATACTAGAGCACTACAGGGTGGACAGGGACATATTTCAACAACTCATTGAGCTGTGCCAGCCTCACCTCAGACCCAGAGCCAACAGAGGGGAACCCATCCCAGTGGATACCAAAGTATGTGTAGCCTTAAGAATACTAGCTACAGGTACTTTCCAAAGACCTACTGGGGACATCATGGGGGTCTCACAGGCATCTGCATCCAGGGTACTCCACCAGTTCCTGGATGCCATGCTACCACATGCTGGTGAGCACATTTACTTCCCTAGCACCCCTAAGGATAGGACCAGCAATATGTGCCTCTTCCACAATGTAGCAGACTACCTGGAGGTACTGGGTGCCATAGACTGCACGTACATCCACATCAAAGCAGCACCCAGTGAACAGGGTAGGGTCTACATAAACTGAAAGGGCTTTCACACCATCAACTGCCAGGTTGTGTGCAATGCCCAGGGCATTATCATGAATGTGTGTGCTGGCAGCCCTGGAAGCTATTACAACTCCCACACCTGGCATTCCTCACAGCTGTACCAGGGATTTGCCAGGGGGGACATCCCATATGGCCATCTGGTGGGGGATGCTGGCTATGCACAGGAGCCATGGATGATGACACCCAGCAGAAATGCACACACGCGCACTCAAGAATGCCATAATGAGGCACACGCACAAACTAGGATCATTATAAAGTGTGTGTTTGGGATGCTCAAGTCACAGTTCCGCTGCCTTGATATATCTGGTGCAGCCCTGCAGTACTCTCCAACCACATATGCACACATCTTCATAGTATGTGTCATGCTACACAATATGATCCTGCAGAAACAGCTGTGGCAGGAACAGCACAGGGAAGGGCAACACAGCCCCCTCACCATTGCCAATGTCCCCACAGGCACAGTGACTCAGAGGAGGAACCCCCTGAGCCTGCTCCTGTAGGCAGATGGAGGCGTGCCCAGTATGCCCTGGCCTTAGCAAAGAGGTACTGCATAGCACACACACTGACACTGTAGGGACCCAGAGACTGACACCTCTGTCTAACTCGGACACACAAGAAAATGGATGCCACACACATCACACTACCTGTTCTTTACCATGTATAGGCAGTGTACTGCATGCATCCGACATAGGCAGCCCTCAAGCACTGTCCTCACAACTGCCACAGCACAAGGTAAGTCAGTCATTTTAACAATAAATGAATGGAGTAGTATGTTCTGGTAGCATATCTATGGTATCGCTGCATGCATGCAAGGGAATGGGGTGGCCTACTGGGATAGCAGCAGACAACTTACAGCTATGTGGGACACCAAGAAATGTTTGCCCAATACTGGCTTCCCCACACTATCCAGTAGTACCCAAGGTGACAAATCCCACTGCAGTATATGTGGGGGGGGCAACTATCTGGGGAGGGTCATAGGTCACATTCATGGATGTCAGTGTGTGGGTCCCATACTCATCCTTCAGCCTCACCTAGCAAGTCAGCCATAGAAAGCCATAAAGAAATGTCTGGCAAAGGCCCACAAATGGTGACAATGATGAAATACCCCCCTACATACTTACACAGTGATATTACAGCAGGTCTTGCAGTTCCAGTAAGGATCTGAAGAGTAAGAAGTCTGAAACTCAAATGTATGCCATTACAATCTGACCTGTGGTCTTCATTGATATGTGCTGAAAAACAACCAGAGGTGGCAAGACAAATCCAAGGAACAAAATATAATCCACTGAGACAAATTTTAATTCCTAAAAAACAAGTTGTGCAAGCGCTTTCATCTTGCTTCTATGAGCAAGACTTCATCAGACAAGCAGAACTAATGTAAAATGCAGCTATTTAAAGTGTGGCTGTTTAAAATGTCACATGCTAAACATCAATTAGCTTCTAAAAGCAAAAGTACAGATATTTAAAAACATTTCAATATAAATACAAATACTAAATAAATAAGCTTGAATAAATAAGCAAGCATGAATAAAACTGACCAAGAATAAACATGCACACTGAAGATGGCCTGATTTTAAGGAAATTATATAAAAAACTTTGTTTAAAAACTGTACTAAATAATTAATGTGCAAAATGAGCAATTCCTTTAAAATAGCAATTCATTTAAAAGAACTAACCACTAGTAAAATCATATATCCCATATTACCCAGCCTGTCAGTTAACTAATATAATACAAAAAAATGCAGAGAATGTAAGTATTTCTACTAAAGTTCAGTGATGTAAACAAACAACAAATGTACAGAAGAAATGTTCAATTACCTCTGTAGACTCTTCAGTTTTAAAACACAAGACAAAGAACATAAATCATTGCCAGGGCTGTCCCAATCAACATGATAACTTGTTGCATGTCCACAATATGCAGGGATCAATGAGCTATGTATATGTGTGGTTAATACTGTCAGGATGTGGCCAGCACTTACTCCCGGCTGTTGTGTCTTAGTGGCCTAGGTGCAGTAATGTGGTTGACAGTGCCATGTTCCAAGAACTGCAGTGCCAACTATTTTGCATGTCAGCTACACCTATAGTAAGAGTTGTGCATACTGTCCAGATGTCAATATCTGTTACTGCAGGGAAGCTGGGCAGGTCATGGACAGGGGGCCACACATATGGACCTTACACAGCTTGGAGTAACCTACACAGTGCTTACCATACTCTCAACTGTACAGACCTATTGCAGAATGTCCAGAGGTTTGCATCATATCTGTGGTCTGTATATCATGAAATAGTGGTTGTATGGCAATTCATTGGCAAGTCACGTAAGACTAAGCTCAGAAAAAAATGACAGAGTGTAGTGTCAGATTTTATACCCTATAGAAAAATGCATGCTAATGCAAAACCTGTTATTGTATAACCTTTCTAGGTTTGTAAGGCCAATACTTAAAAATGGTCCCTATATTTAGGCCTTTGTCCTTCAATTACTTATTGCTTTGCCCAGATGAGTGGCTCTCACAAGTTGAAAGGTATGGTGCCTAGTAGGACAGCAGGTACCTGAAGGTCAGTGTACTGCCAGTTTATAAAAGGCTGCCACCTTTCTGTGTCAGCACTGACAACATGTCACTGGCCAACAGCCATACCTCTGGAATGACAGAGGTAGTCACAGAAGGAGCACAGGTATGTCTTGTATATCTGTTCTGCTTGTCCTAACATTGCATTCGCCTGCCAACTATTTGCAGAACAAGAAAAGGTCATGTGAAAAGACCAATGGCAGACAGTGGAGAAGCAGACATCATACCTATAACAGAACGTAGGCAAAAACTAAACTGGTCCCCCAACTGTCTCTGTTTGGCAGAACAGTATTAACACCCTGTCACCATGTGTGGGCCTTCATCTGACTGTCATATATGGGCTTGTCCAGATGTCAGAGTCTGTGAAGGTTTGACAGCTAAGCCAACATGTAGCCACATGATAACATAGTAACACAAACTATCTGAGGACCACAGCAGATGTAGTGGTGCAATGATGGACAACCTGCTTTATAGGTACGCTCAGGGGTGTGAAGTCCATAACCTTGTGTGTGATGTTATGGCATTTACCCCGTTCACACTACAATTACAAATACATAACAGCAGCCACTGTGGGCAAAGCCTGTGACTGGACCACAGAAGGACAAAGAGACACACATAAGGGGAAGGGGAACCACTGGCCAGACAAATGGAGAATGTGCACACCAAAACAAATATTGCAGTAACATAGGTGCCCTGCAGTGTATGAGTCAGTAAACATCATCTGCAAATACACAACACACATTCACATAAGTGGAGGTCTGCAAAAAATCAAAACCCCAAGCAAAGGACATCTCAGAGGCAAAAACAGATGAGAACTCCACAAGTCTACACACCACAGACCATGCATAGTCCACACACCAGAGTCTTGCAAACACTAAGGCCTTACCATACACCCAACATATTACTCATGGAAGACTCCACCGTGAGACATACAGATGTGCCACACACCAGGCAGGATAAGGAAAAAGTCATGGTTACTTGTTTGGCAGGTGCCATAATCTGCTATTATCAGGCATGAACTCATGTCACCACACAACGGGTACAGGTATCATTCTGGCCTGGTCCATGGCAGTGTGAGCGATGTCAGATGTACCTTCCAGACTATAGGAAGACAGACATGATTCAGCTTGCTGACTATGTGTCCCATGCAGGTATTTCCCTAGCTTAAGCAGCATCCTGCAGTCACCCAGTGTGATGACTCAATACAAACAGAAAGCGATTGTCAGTAACAATTGGCTCACTTACTGGTGTCATCCCAGGGGGATCCCCTGCCTGGCAGCCTGGGAACATATGATCGATAGAATCCGCTGCCTTGCTACAGATGGTCTGCATCTGTCTCACCTGGCCTACAGGCCTTCGGCAAAGGCCCATGTCTCACCCATAGTGCCTTTGTAGGGAATGTCATGGGGTCCATACTACCAACATAACACAGTCAACAAAATGCAAATGAAACACCATGCTGCATACCTCTCACCCTTGTAGAACAAGAAATCTGGACAAAGCCATAAATAATGGGGAGATAAAGGCCCAAATATAGGGACACTTTTTAAATATTGCTCTTATAATGTTAGAAAGTTGATACAATAACAGGGTTTGTATTAGCATGGATTTTCTGAAGGTTATGAAGTCTGAAACTCAAATGTCTCTGTCATTATGTCCTGACTTCAACCCTAAGTGATTTGCAATAAACTTGCTTGAAAACCACAATTTTATGGGAAACCGGCCAGGTATATGAGGCATGAATCTGGACATTCTGTGAAAATCTGTACAGTTGAGAAGTATGGCTAGGAGTCTAAACAAGGAAATGCACTCATTGCAGGCAGTCATAACCCTGGAAGATGGTGACATGTCTGCAGTCACAGAAACTTGGGGCATAGCCATGGAGAGAAACACATCCTTACCTGATCACTCATTCTATCACACAGCCAGACCCCAAAATGTGGGCAGCAAAGCCAAAGGATGTGGAGTATAAATATATCTTAGACGGACACACACCTCTAGGCTGGTCAAACAGTTTGACACACATGTGACACTCCAAGTGCAGTCAACCATTGATAAGACCGCTATGCAAATTATAAGTAGCTACAGGCCAACATATCTGACTCAGGACACCCACCACACATATCTGGCCTTCTACAAATCTAACAGGATTCCTCCCATCACCCTGATCCTAGCTGACTTATATTACCCAACCACGGACTGGAAATCCAACCATGCCAGAACAGAAATGCACAGAGATTCCCCCCATCTTAGCAATGCTACAGCCACTTGATACCCCCATAAGATGTGATACCTATGTCGGACTTGGCAGTAACCAACATGATCAACCACTGCAGCACCCCTATGGTATCATCCTCCATGGCAACATCCGACAGAAAAGTGGTGATGTGTCATATCACCATCACCCCTGACCACCCCCCCTCTAGCCATGGTAAAAGGAAGATGTCCCACAAGCTGATCACAACCACCAGTGAAATGGTATAAACAGCTGAACAGCCCCCTACCCCACTAGAGGAACAGGCACCAACATACAAATGTACACAAAATGACTATGCCAGCATATATGTATATATATATATATATATATATATATATATATATATATATATATATATATAGATGTACGAAATCAGGAACGCCTGACAGGACAACATCACCATCCACAAGGGAGAGGAAACCTGTCCACAAACTTCTGCAATAAAGGAACTATATAATACAAGGATAACATTGCTGAACAGGACCAAAAATTGGAAGTAATCACCCCTTAGCCAGAACAAACAAAGAAGAGCACCAGTGAAATCCACTAAAGGCAAATCTGAGCCCAAATTGCCCACATCTAAGACAGGCAATCATAAGGCCTTCTTCACATATGTCTGCATTCCCAAAGGAAGCTCCCAGATCTGTGCAGAACTGGTGGTCAAGGACACCACATACACAAATGCCATAGATATAGCCAATCCACTGGCTGACAGATTCAGTGGAAATGTCTTACCTCATCCCCCCATCATGGAAGCAGGACATCCCCAGTACCTGAACACCCAACCCTTCTCACTAGGGAACAGGGCATCACTGCCCTCTCAAAGTAAAGAAGACAGCCTCCATGGGACCTGAAGATATCCCAGGTTGCAACTTACAAGAACCCAGGCATGAACTGGCAGCATCAATACACACCCTACACACCGAAACCCTGAGTATTGTCTTTGTCACAGCTGAGTGGCAGACAGCCACTGTCATCCCTTCCCACCAAGGTGGACTGTTCACTGATCCAGGAAATGAATGACCTATCAGCCTAACTAACCTGATCTGTAAGGCCATGCAATGGATTATCATGGATCTCATTAACAGGGACATTGGCAAAATCCAAATACATTACCCTACACAGTCTGCCATTCTCAGGGGAGGTATGTCAGTGAACTCTGGATGACTTCCCTGAGGCAGCCAACAAAGGCATGGATGAGGTAAAGATGGTGTACTCTGGCCACTGTGACCTGGCCAAAGCCTTACACACTATTCCCCACTTCGCCATAGTACATGAACTCTGTCAACCAGGCAGCAATCCATATGTTACCAAAGGGGTAGCAAACTGGTTCATTGATAAAAATCACATAATCATAATAGGGGTAGCCAACTGAAACAGTACAGCCTTACTGAGTGGCATACCCCAGGGATTGTTCTGGGGGGCCCTGGTATATGGGATATACGTCCCTGAGGAGCAGGCCAAAAACACTGGCCTATGGCTGACCAAGTAGGCAGATGACTGCAAGCTGGAAACAGACATCAATACCCAAAGTGATGTGGACTTCCTACAACAGGGTCTCCCAAAAACAAATGACTGATGCCAGAAACATCGCCTCAAGCTAAATGTCTGAAGATGCATCAGCATCCCCTTTTGGGAAGACTGAGAGCCCCACATAGTATCACATTAACAACAGCGTCCTACATACACAATCAGTAGTGAGGCATTTGAACACCCAGGTTGATAGCTACCTGAAGTCTAAGTACCATGTTGCTTCCATTGTACAGAAAGCTTCACAGATGGGACAACTCAAACATAAGGTTTTTCCATCCAGGGACAAAGAGGTCATAAGATTCATATATGCTAACCTTATAAGGCCAATTATTTTGTTCAACACCCCCTTTGGCATGTACCTCACAAACACATGCAGCAGCTGGAGAGACCACAGAGGTTCCTCACTGGGAGAATGAGGAACCACAAACATCTACCCTACACAGATAGGCTAACAGCACTGTCCCTCTACTCAGTTCCATACAGACCCACAGAGGTGACCCCTGTCTGGCATACAAAGCAATCCAGACCCAGCCTTGATGGAACTGTTGCACATCTGGAAGTCAATGCCCACTCGATCTACCTGTAGGTGCAGCATCAACCTGGTCTGTGATATCAGTGGGGCTTGTTGGTGTGAGAGATACATGTCCCACACACTCCCCCATCTGTAGAATACACTCCCTGTCAACACCAAACCAAGTGCCTCAGTACCCATAGTGAAGTGCTCCCTGTATAATTGCATGGAAAACAGAACATACAGTCCTGTGATTCCACCTGTGTCTGTGCTGAACAGGGGCTCTGGGTGCAGACATGTCTTAATATGGGCTACACTTTCATCTGTGAGGGTTATAAGAGCTTTAGGGTCAATAGCCTACTTACCTCATATCAACCTATCAGCCTATACATGGACGTCTGTCAGTGGTTCACCACATTACTCTGTACTGCTCTACCACTGACATACCTGGAAGACACAGTACTATGTGGAATATACCATGCATATAATGGACATATCTGCCAGTAGAATGCACTCTGTACCCACACCCATACCTTTCAACCTCTTACAGCAAGACATCTGAACAAGGTTATAAATAAAAGTGTGACAAAGGCCCAATGATAGGCTTGTGTTTAAAATATTGCCCTTACAAACTTAGAAAGTGGGTAGAATAGCAGGTTTTGCATTACCTTGAATTGGTTGAAGGCTGTGAAGTCTGAAACACAAATGTTCCATCATTAATTTCCAAATTCTCAGTCTTTATGTATATGCCATCAACTTGCCTAAAAACCACAAGTTTATGACACATGGACAAAAAAATAGACAAACATCTGGACAATCTGAAAAAAACCTGTACAATTGAGAGGTATGCCCACACCAGGATATGAGCTTTCAGGTAAAAATAATACCACACAAGCAGGAGATCCCCTGCCAGTATATCACCAAGGTGCTGGACTGTTTACACAGCTTCCTCAGTCAATCGTCTGTAGTCACACCTATCAACTGGCCAGATTGTGCAAGAATGTCTAGCATTTGGCTCATAATATTGGTCTGTGCATCATCCATCTTGTATTTCCCTGGTGAATCACTGTTATGACCTGAGGATTTTTGTCAGTAAGTAATGACACAATACATTACAGTGTAAAACATCATATATGTCAGAAAATGTCTGCTAAAACAAACCCTGTAACTCTAGCAATTCATACATTAATAAGATAAATAGTTACAGTATCTCCCTAAGTTTGGCCCATTGTCTCCCCATTTTGGCAGGCTATCTCCAGATATCTTGCAATAACAGGTTGAGAGGTATGGCTGTAGCACACAGAACTCCAGACGGGAGTACAACAGTCTCTGGAATTGCATCCCACAGTTACTATAGAAGGTCATACTGGGCATGCTCCTACACTTAGAGAAGTAAAGTCCATGTTGGAAACCACATCAAACTATATATCTGTATTGTGCAGATGTCTTTGCATACACACAGATATATACACCTTAACTGTCTCCACACACTTCCATCAGACAGGATTACCCACAGCCAGCTGTAGGTTGCCCATATGTGGTATATCTGCACATGTTGCATGTGATACACACACATATACCTGGGCAACATATTACAGTATGTCAAGCATACACATACATAGACATGGGGAAGAGAGAGGCAATGACAGAGAGAGAGAGACACACACACAGGGAGACACACACAGACAGTGAGTCATACACAGGTATACCCTGAATGGCACAGAGTGATGTCCTGCTGCAGACAGTTGCATACCAGTTGTAACCAGTCGCACATGCCAGCATGAAGGTGAGATCCATTGTGTGATAGTACTGAGGTGGGAGTTGTAATATCACATCACCTGCCTGTGTGTGTGTATATGTCTGTAGGTTTAAGTATTAAGAGGCCTTTCCCACTCAGTATACTTCCCATTGCCCTCCTGTACAAGATTTGCTGATGTCATTCACCTTAGAAGTACCTTTGGACTGGCCTCAGTCCTATAAGCTCTGTGACAAGTGTGATAATTGCATAGCACTATAGTACAAATAACTGGATAGGCAGGGGTTCTACTCTTAGTACAGGCAAATGTGGGTGTGTGTAAGTGTGTGTGTGTGTGTGTGTGTGTGTGTGTGTGTGTGTGTGTGTGTGTGTGTGTTTGTAAGTGTGTATATTTGTGGGATACAGTATTTTGAGGCCTTTATCTTCCAGTACACCTCCCCATTGCCATACTTTACAAGGGCTGTTGATGTCATTCACCTTAAAAGTACTGTTGGACAACCCGCAGCCCTATATGCTCTATGGTGCTTGCAATAAGCACTTAACAGTATAGTACAAATAACTAGATAGGTAGGAGTTCTACTGTCAGCCCTGGCAAATGTAAGTGTGTTTGTAAGTGTGTATATTTGTAGGCTACAGTATTTTGAGGCCTTTCTCTCCCAGTACATTTCCCCATTGCCATACTTTACAAGAGCTGATTATGTTATACACCTTAAAAGTACCTTGGGACACTCTTCAACCCTGTAAGCTCCATGGCATGTGCGATAACTGCATAACACTGTAGTACCAACAACTAGTTAGGTAGGGTTCTATACTCAAAACTGCAACTGTGATAGTGTGTGTGTGTGCAAGAGAGAGAGAACAGTATTGTGTGTGTGTGTGTGTGTGTGTGTGTGTGTGTGTGTGTGTGTGTGTGTGTGTGTGTGTGTGTGTGTGTGTGTGTGTGTGTGTGTGTGTGTGTGTGTGTGTGTGTGTGTGTGTGTGTGTATTTGGCTGAGACCATATCCTCTGGAGGTGTGGACTTTACCATTTTGAGATATGTTCCACCCAGTACACTTCCCACTGGCCTCTTTACAAGGGCTGCTAATGTCATCCACCATAGAATTGCCTGTATACACTTCTCAGCACTATAAGCCATGTGGTGCATGAAATAACTGTGTAATACTACAGTACAAGTAATTAAATAGGCAGGGGTTCTAATCTCAGTTCTGTGATGTGTGTGTGTGTGTGTGTGTGTGTGTGTGTGTGTGTGTGTGTGTGTGTGTGTGTGTATATTTGTAGGATACAGTATTTTGAGGCCTTACCCTCCCAGTACACTACCCATTGCTATACTTTACAAGGGCTGGTGATGTTAATCACTTAGAAGAACACTGGGACACTCTTCAACCCTATAAGCTCTGTGGCATGTGCGATAACTGCATACCACTGTAATACCAATAACTAAATAAATAGGGGTTCCAAACTCAACACTGGCAACTGTGATACTGTGTGTGTGTGTGTGTGTGTGTGTGTGTGTGTGTGTGTGTGTGTGTGTGTGTGAAGCATATTCTCAGTGGCTGTTGTATGTGTCAGTTATACCATTTCAAGGGCTGTCGACTCCCTCACCAGGTCATTACTTTTCAGAGCTAGTTAATGGCATCTGCTGCACATGCAACATGTTAAACTATACAGGCTATACCAGCCATCTGTACATATGTATATGGAATATCCAGATGTTTGCAATCAATATGTTGTCTGTGACCTCTAACAATGAGCATTTATGAGACACATTGCCAGACTGTCACAGTCACTGTAGTGACAGACACGGCAGCAGCAGACCTCGTACCTGTCTGAAATATAATGCTGATAGACAATCTGTTACTCTATCACTGTATCACATCACCTTGCAACAGTCTATAGACAAACATCAGGTGAATGCCATATGTGAAGCTGGAGCAAACAGCAAACATTGGGCACACCCATTACATATTGCTGTCACACATGGGAAAAAGAACAGGTCATGCAATTGAATGCACCTTCCAAAGGGTATGTGTTGTTACATGACAACAGCTGTCATTAACCTACAATGTCAGTCTGTCATGATTTTACCAGATGTTGGCCAGAAAACCACATGTTCATGACCAATATGAAGAAGTCATGTGTCAGGGACCAGAACAATCTGCACACATATATGCAGAGGTCAGAGGTATGGCCACCATCTGTACCCATACCTCCCAAGTTGTTGGATCAAGGATTGTTTACAAAGCCATATAGGATGGAGTGACAAAGGACACATAATAGGGACACCTGTCAAATATTGCTCCTACAAACATATAACGATGATAGAATAACAGGGTTTGCATTAGCATAGATGGTCTGAATGGTATGAAGTTTGCAACTCATAATGTCTGTCATTATGTTATGACTGCAGCCTGCGATGGTTTGGCAACAATTTACCAGGCAGACACAGGTGTATGAGAAAATGGACTACTGATATGGGGCATGCATCAGGACAGTCTGTGTAAACTGTACAGTTGAGAGGTATGTCTGACCTACCCTGCAGGTTGCAGTCCATGTTTGGCAAGGTGTAACCTATGATGACAACTGAAACAGTTAAAAGAGGTCCCAGAACTGTGGGCCAAGAAACATGTCATACAGTTCTGTACTGATTGCATAGAGAAGTGATTGCACATCAGAAGCACCTTAATGTCATGCGAAATACTGTAAGTGAAGGTAATGTCACACAAAGAAGGTGTCATAGTAGCATACCAGAGGACATCCTGTGTGTTGCACTTGCCATGGGCATGCTATGTGCTACCAACTGCCACATTACTACAACTTGTGTCCCACACTCCCCAACTGATAATGTCACACACATTGCTTAGTGTCTATGTGTGTGCAATGTGTAGGCATGAGAAGGCCCTACTGTGTGCCCACAAGATAGGTGAATCTGTTGGGGTTAAGGTCATGGCTAGGCCTGTGAGGGACCAACTTCCAGTACTCCAGTAACCTCCTCTGTATAGCTGTACCTTGGCTATGAAATGGTCGATGTGTTTCCACTCTGCCATACTCCCCATTGGTAATGTCTACAGGGCCACAGTCTGCAGACACACAGACACCTGGAACACAAACAGAATACAGCATGTCAAGCTACATCCAATCAGCAGTAATAACACCAATAATGTATCATGGCTAATAAGGTACATATAGTTTGAGGTGTACCCATAACAAATGCAAGCAAACAGCACCTTACACAGCATTACATAGCTACACTGTACTATATTCACCCTGTGCATCAGACCCATATTAGCATGTCCCTGTATTAATGGTATGGATGACAGGGATGTGGCACAGGTATCATCATAAGCACAAGGTGTGGTGTGGGTTTGCCAGATGCCTAGGCTGGGCCATACAGTTGACATTATGTGTGTGTGTTTGGAGGGGTGTTCTATAAATGGGCTGTGCAGAGGTACTATGTGTGTCTGGAGGTGACCTGCCTGTGATAGAGATGTGTGAGTGTTTGTATGCACAAAGTCACGCCATGTGGCTGCCCTACACAGGGGTATGTTGGACAGCTTTGGACCGTACATGGCAGGGTGTACAGTTCACCATCTCCAGCCATGGGCAAGGGAACTGTTCCTGCCAGGGGTCTCACTGACACCACCAGGCCCAAGGCCAGATGCAGTAGTACTCTCTGATGGTGACTGCTGTCTGCTGGATCTGTGTCCCTGATGGGACCAGCCAGGACCATGTGCCCATGACCTGCTTCATTGTGGTGTGGACAACACCCCCCCCTTCAGTAGTGCTGGTGGTACCGCCACTATGGGAGTGTGAATGTGCACGGCCCAATAGACCCACAGCTGATGTTGGTGCTGACCAACATCCATGTGGCTGACACCCATCTCCCACCACACGCTCCAGCACAGACATTCCACGGTTGAGGATTGCCAAGGTCTCACCCCACCATCTATCCATGACCTCACTATTGTGACATGTGACCTCAGGAAGGGCATGTAGGTCATCACGGATACCAGGAAGAGTTGCATCCAAGACCCTGAGTATCTGTCTAGTGTTGCATTCAGTACATGCCTGTGCCTCCATGACTGTCTGAAACATTCGTCTGGTGACACCTGCTGTGGCACTTTCATAAGGGGCTTGATGAGCAGCTGTCTGCCTTCAAGCACCCCTGTCCATCTTCCTGTGTGGAACCTCTCCTGCTCTCTGGCTGTGACTAGTGTCTACACTCACACTTGCCATAGTCACCACACTAGCCAGTTCCATGCCACCACCCACCAACTGTCCATTATCTGTGGCTGCTGAGGACAGGGTATGTGTGGGCATTGTGACTGTGTGGGGGAACATTGTGGTTTTCATTGGGATGCCAACCGATGGCACAGATTCAGCCCCTGACAACTCCACCTGTGCCTCACTATGACCACCATCATCATCAGAGTTTGCAGAGACACTGACATCAGGTTCTAAGCGGGAGGGACCACGACCCCCATGTCCACCTGTGAGGGGAAGACAACATATGTAAATTAATACCTGCACTATAAGATTTGCTGGTACACACACACACACACACACACACACACACACACACACACGCAGAAACATACAGGTGAGGTGGCACAAGGGCATTACACAGACCTCACAATATCTGAATGGTGACACGCACGACACACAGTCAGACCACAGCATTTTTGGTCTGTTCCTCATAAATCCTGTGTTTGTCTGACACATTACTGGGATGATCTGAGGATTGACGTCACTAATTAATGACATACATTTGAGTTTCAGACTTCAGAACTTTCAGTAAATGTACATTAAATCAAATCCTGTTACTCTAGCAACTTTCTAAGCTTGCAAATATAAGAGTTATATTTAAAATATGTCCCTATATTTGGGCCTTTGTCTCCCCATTTTGTCAGCCTTTGTCCAGATTTCTTGCACTGACAGGTTGTGAGGTATGCTACAGAAATGTTACATCTCCTGCAAATAGGCCCCTATGATGACCACTATGATGCAATGCAGTTAACACCAGCACAAGTGAACATGCACATATTGCAATATAGCCAAGAGTAACAGTTGTGTGCATAGTAAAATGCATGCCCTTAACATGCCTGAGGTATTGGTGAGCCACAACAGGACAATCCCATACTCACTGGCTTCAGGCTGCTGTTCCACATCCAGACCAGAGGGACCTATGTAGTTGTAGAAAAAGAGGTATTTTCAGCAGACTCACGTGACATTGGTGTAAGATGAATGCTGCTTTTCTGCACATGTGCAGTACAAGCTCCGATACTACACAATTTGCTGTCCTTCACCATAGATGTGCACTTCTGTGCATTACAAAACCCCACCCACAACTGCATTTTGACCTGACATATGATACTCTACCGATGCCAGTATGGCTGCTACAGTTGTCAATTGGTGTCCACTGGGGCTTTACCTGGACGCTCCTCACCTGTTGTCTGGGTGCCACCCCACCTCCACAATGTGGGTGTGTTGACTTGGCTATTGGTGTGTGGTGGCTGCTCCAAGGTTGGCAAGGAGCTCCTTAGTAGGTGTAAGTGGGGCCTCCACAGCAGGACCCCCACCTGTGGCTGTACAGTCCCTGGCCACAGCAGCAGCCCTTTGCCGGGCATGACGGATGAGGTCAGTCACACGATGCCTGACCTGCTGATATGTATGTGCATGCTGCTCATATGTATGTGCATGCTGACCCACATCATTTACCCTGTTGATGAGATCATCCCACAGGGTGGTCTGCTCCCACAGATGATGTTGGCTATGGCCAAACCTGACCCCATGGTGCTGTATGATTGTGTCAATAATTTCTGTTGTCTCAGCTTCAGTGCAGGATGGTTGTCTAACACTCTGCATTCCACCTGTAAGACACAAACAGGGAAACACATCAAAGGACCTCATACATTGATCAATGTTATTTAGAGAACCTGCACATCAACATTGACTAGCACTAGCCACCACTTATGACCACATCATACCCCTGTCATCTATCAACACAGTATGAGCTTGCATTGCACTCCTGGTCCTGATGTGTCATGTTCCCCCCAATGAGGGCCAATAAATTCAATAATCCTCCATTCATCATTCACTTTTGTGTAGAGGGATGACAGTGGTCATCTTCCATGCAGATGGGATGCCGCTGGTGCTCAGGCATTGTTTGACTACAATGTGTAATGGAGATGAGAGCACATGCCTGAGTTAATGTAGGATGCAGACAGGGATGTTATCAGGTCCCATGGAGACCTAATTGTGTGGCTTTTGAGTAGGCATTATGGACCTGCTCCCTGATAATGAGGGGAGTGGAGCGGGTGCTGGGCATATCCACCTATACTGATGGGGGAACAGGGGGGTGACTTTTTCACTTAACCTGTCTGCTGTGGGTTGGCTATAGCTATGTCATGTGTGTATGTGGTGTGATTGATCACCAGTACAGGGTGGGGTGGGTTGTTCTCTCTGAGATTTAAGACATATGTGAAGATGGCCTTGTGATTAGCCTTGGTGGATGTGTCCAATTTGCACTCATAGACTCATAGCATGCATGATTCACCTGTGACCTTATATGCTTCTTCAGACAAAGGTGGACTTGCTTCTAAGTTGGTGCCTGCTCCTACTTGGCCCTGTACAGCCAATATAGTAACCTATTATGTGGTTTGTGTATTGCTGCTGTCTACCAAAGGGTACTCTACCTTGGTGGAGGCGGGTTTTACGAGTCAGGTATTGCTGAGCCATACAGCTATGGAGGTGCTCATATAGATGTTTGTGGTAGGCATGGACACAAGGTCATAACACAGTTGGACACTTCTCAAATTTCAAGCTGATAATCATGCTTATTCTAGTACCCATTTCTGTGTCAGGACAATGCAACACCCAGTAGCTGTAGACATTTATGTCTGTTGTATGCACTGAAACTAAGATTACACACTTGTACAATATGTACAGCTTATTTACCTGATGTTTTACAACTCATGTCTGTAGTTTTTGAGGCTTCCAGCTACACCTACTCATACATACATGTGCAGAGGTAATATTCTATGTCAGTATGGCACACTGTATTTACACTCTTGCTGCTCAGTCATACCTCTCAACCTGTTAGAGCAGGATATCTGGATGACGGCACACATAAATGGGGGCAATGGGCCAAAATTAGTGACACTTTATTAATATTGCTGTAACACACTTAAGTCAGTTGATAGCACAGTAGGCTTTGCATTCACAGAAATACCCTGGAGGATGTCCGACATTTGTATGTATGCTATTATGTTCTGATGTCAGTCTTCACAGATTTGCCATTAATTTGCCAGACATAACACAACTCTATGAGTAAATGACTACAAATATGAGGCACACATAGGGTCAGTGTGCAGAACACTAGACAGTTGAATGGTATGAGCTCAGTGTATCACATGCAGTTCAGCACACACTTCTGCGACAGTAGTTTACTATACACATACCCTATATAGGTCTCTTAGATTTGTAAGACATGCATGTGTGTTATAATGGTATTCACAAGTGACATACAGATGTTTACAACATCCCAGTAGCTGGCTTGGTAGTGTCACAGTCACTATTGTTTAACAGACACTTCAGTAGTATTTATATTGAGCTGACCTTTCCTGGGGTGACTCAGGGGCCAGAGCTGTGATCTGTGTCATTGCAGACAGAACTAGATGTGATGGCCATAGGTGTTGATCAGCAATATATCAGTACAGCAAGTCTTGTTGAGACATATTTGTTTAACTTCCTATTTTCCATTATTGCATACCCCCTTCTGCAGTCCATTACATGCTTACTTGTTTGACATACTTGTTTTTATTCTTGAAGTTTTTCTCTCTTTCTCTCTCTGTCTAACTATGTAGAGGAATAGACCTATTTTGCATAGGCAGCAGCTTGCCTTTTGTAGGTAATGCTCATGAGCAGGTGATGGCCTGTATACCAATTGGTGTCCCCCGCTTGCTAGTTGCATGCAGAACAGCTGTGTTGTTGTTCCAATAGCCAACGGCATGGCAACACACTCCTATAATTGAGTACTTCATGTGGGTGTTGCCCCTTTTCCTTGCCTGTGAGGAGGACATCATGTGAGCTACAGCATCACAGAGGGTAGGTGGAAATACCTTTTGCAACAAGACATGTGTAGATAGCCCAACAAAATGGGGGAGGAGGTTCCAGACTTAGGGACAGAATGTAAGTATTGCTGTTATACAGTTGAAATAATGCTAGTTTAACAAGTTTGTCTGGATATGCATTTTCTGTGCGATTTCAAGTCTGACAGTGTTATGTAGATGACATAACTCTGAACTGCAGGGCTATCCACAAAATGGCTAGAGAGTTGCCTCTTATGTTTGGTCTGTTCTGCAGACAGTTTTTGTCCTTGGCAAATCAGTAGGATACTCTGGGGGTTGCAGTCAGTAAATGCTAACATCCATTTGTGTGTCTGACTTCATATCCCTCAGAAAAGATATGTTAGAACAAATCCTGTAACACCAGCAACTTTCTCAGTTTGTAACACCATTATGTGAAATATGTCCCTCTTTTCGGCCCCCTATCCCTAAGTATGTCAGACTTTCTCCAGATGTCTTGCAGTAAGAGGTTCAGAGGTATGGTATATCATGATTAATTGACTACACTCCTGATATCATCCCAGTGACACAGCAGACTGCCAGAAGTGGTATGCAGCAGTAACCATAAAGATGGTCCCATACCCTGGACATTCTGTGGAAATCTGTACAGTTGAGAGTTATGTGTGTCTGGGCATTGTTAACAGACTGTCAAGATCGTGTAGCAGTGTAGTGTGTAAATGTTTGTTGGGCTGAGTAGGGAGAGTGGCAGATGTGAGTGTCATAGATCCTTTTCTATCTGACTGTGTATGCTGCTACAGTTGCTGGTGGTCTATCAGGTGTATATGTTTGTAGGGGCAGACTGAGAAATGTTCTGTAACACCTCAGGATTTCCAATAGACTGTGACTTGGAGCAGTATATGTCAGTGTAGTGTGTGACTGGCAATCAGGATATGTTTGTTCAAACAGTCGTTATACTCTAGGGTTCAGCTGAGGTACTGGTATGTTGCTGTGACTGTGGTGCAAACGGTTGTGGGTGGACAATTTCTCATCGATGTCTCCTTTTCCCTACAGTTATATCCCTGTAGTGCATGATATATTTGCAAATGCATGAGTAATTCCCCAGAGCTGATTTGGGGTAGTGTTGTATTGGTCTGACTGTAGTTCAGAAGGTGCTGAGTGAAATGGTTGGCAGTTCTCAGTATTTTTCCCTTCTGTTACATCACTGCGGTCATACCTCTCCACTGTCCAGATGTCTATATACTGTCTATGCACTGCCCAGAGGCAATGCTCTCATGTTTGGTCTGTTCCCCATACCAGTTGTGGGTATCTGACAAATCACTGGGATGATGTGAGCAATGACATCAGTACATGATGACAATCATTTGTGTTTCAACTCTGACATCTATCAGAAAATATATTTTAAAACAAACCATGCTACTCTAGCAGACATCTATGCTTATAACAGCCATATTTCAAATATGTCACTATTATTTGCCCTTTATACCCCCACGTTGTCAAGCTTTTTGCAGATGTCTTGTAGTAAGAGGTTGAGTATATATATATATATATATATATATATATATATATGTATATATATATATATATATATATATATATATATATATATATATGTGTGTATATATATATATATATATATATATATATATGTATATATATATATATATATATATGTATGTATATATATATATATATATATATATATGTATATATATATATATATATATATATATATATATATATATATATATATATATATATATATATATATATATATATATATATATATATATATATATATATATATATATATATATATATATATATATATATGTATATACATGTGTATATATATATATATATATATATGTATATATATGTATATATATATATATATATATGTATATACATGTGTATATATATATATATATATATATATATATATATGTATATATATGTATACTATCAGGTTTTACCTGATATCATGCCTTCCGGCCCCAAAACTTGGACCAAACCACAAAAGGAGGGGGAGTATCCATATTCATCAAAGATACCCACACCTCCAGGTTAGTGGCAACTCTAAGCATCGGAGACCATCCAGGTGCAACTAACCATAGGCAAAACAGCCTTACAGTTTGTAGCATGCTACAGACCACCCTCTCAAACTCAGGAACCCCACACAGCCTTCCTGAAGACACTGGAGAGTATGAATGTCTCTCCAAATACCATCATATTGGGAGACTTCAACTACCCAAAAATAGACTGGGAACATTACTCAAGCCCCAACACCCTAGCCCAAAGGTTCCTAGAATTCATAAACTCAAATGCAATGGAACAACTGGTCACCATTCCCACAAGAGGAGACAATATACTAGACCTGATCATCACAAACATGGGGACAAAATGCTCCACACGAAGTATATCCCTCTTTGGTAAGATCAGACCATAAATTAATCTCACTGGAAATCCACATCCCGCCCCACCCCTGCACAAAGACCACAGTGAAGAACTTCTCAAAAGCCAACTTCACACTTCTTAAGACTGAAGTGGTATCCTTCAAGGCCCCTGGGCCAGTGGAAACCACAACCCACACTGCTGAATCCTTTGCAAATGCCTTCTACGGGCACCTTCAAGAATGCATGGATCATGCAATCCCAAATAAAACCAAGACCCATTCCCCCAAAGGCAGGCGCCTGGTCTGGTGGACCCCAGCCATAAACAAACTCTACAACAGGAGGAGGAAGCTACTACATGACAGAGCAAAATCCCTAAAAGGGAAGGCGTCTCTGATCAGTACTAGCAAAAAACTACGATCACTCATAAAATCATCCAAGGCCAACTTTGAGAGAAAAATCGCAAAAGACACAAAAGACAATCACAAGGCCTTCTTTAGCTATGTTAGAAAATAGGGTGGAAACTCCCAGATATGCTCAGAGTTAGTCCAAAATTACACAAAATACACTGAACCCACTGACATTGCCAACATTCTGGCAGACAGGTTCAGTGCAAATTTCTCCAACCCCCTCCCCCCCAAAAGGAGAAATAACTATCCCAGCAGAGTGTAGCCTCCCTAACATCTCAGATGCCCAGGTGAGAGCCGCCCTCTCTAAAGCTAAAAACACAGCATCAATGGGACCGGACGGTGTCCCGGGCTGTGTGCTTCATGAACTCCAAGAGGAACTAAACCCACACATAAGGCTGCTGTTTAATCTTAGCCTTACTACAGGATACGTACCCAGAGAGTGGCATACGGCGACAGTGGTACCACTTCACAAAGGCGGTGCTTCTACGGACCCTGGAAATTACCGCCCGATAAGCTTGATGAGCCTGGTCTGCAAAGCTATGGAGAGGATCATTATGGAACTCATAAACAAAGACATTGGGGACCTGCAGACATTGGATCCTACCCAATTTGGCTTTGTCAAAGGCAGATCCTGCCTTTTGAACTTGATCGACTTTTTTGAAACAGTCACTAGGGCCATTGATGAGGGTAAGGCAGTTCACACAGCCTACCTTGACCTTGCAAAAGCCTTTGACACAATACCCCACTCGGGCATCATAGACAAACTCACCAGCTTAAATGTAAACCCATATGTCACAAGATGGGTTGCAAACTGGCTCAAGGACAGAACCCACAGGGTCAGAGTTGCTGGAGTTATGTCAGACTCTAAGCCAGTCACAAGCGGTGTCCCACAGGGCTCAGTCCTGGGACCCCTCTTGTTCGGCATTTATTTTTCCGAGGTACAGGCAAACATAGGAGGATTGTGGCTGACAAAGTTCGCAGATGACTGCAAACTGGGGGCCATAATTGATACTCCAGCGGACACAAACATCCTTCAGAGAGGCCTCATAGAAACGGATAATTGGTGCCAGAGCCATGGCCTTAAGCTGAACGCCAAACAATGTATAGTCATACCCTTTGGGAAAAACAAGGTACCCACAAATTATATATATATATATATATATATATATATATCTGTATATGTATATATATATATATGTATATATAAATATATATATATATATATATATATATATATATATATATGTATATATGAATATATATGTATATATATATATGTATATATATATATATATATATATATATATATATATGTATATGTATATATTCATATATATACATGTATATATATATATATATATGTATATATATATCTATATATATATACATATATATATATATATATATATATATATATATATATATATATATATATATATATATATATATATATATATATATATATATATAAATATACATATATATATATATAAATATATATATATATATATATATATAAATATATATATATATATATATATGTATCTGCCTTCCCAAACGTGCTATGGTGCTGAGGTTTTACAAAATATATTGACTAGTCATGAACAAAACATTTGAAAATTAGTTATAACAGCATGCGTGGGTGTTCCAATTAACCCCATACAGCAGATTTGAAACAGTTGTATACGAAACAGAACACATGCATAAATAGAACAACAGTATGCATTGCAATAGCATAACAGTAACATTGATGGTAACAGGCCACCAACAATAGTATTTGAACAAGGTGTGTTAACATGCAACCAGTCAAATATATGAGCAATAATACAACACAAGTCCCAACATTAGGTTTTGAGAACAACATATCCATAGTATATGAATGATAATTATTGATGCAGATAAGGGGTGGGGGGAAAGACAAAAATTTATTTAACAACTGTTTGGGCTTCTATTTTTCACAACAGTACTGCTCAATACTCTACGGGTCTGCCCTAACTTTACATCTACCTATGGCCCATAGCTTCTGTAGCACAAACATACCTGTTAAACTGTCAACCTGGAATGGTATGGGGAAAACTCTGACAACTCTGGGTACATGACTAGAGTGGACTCGTATATGTCAGGGTTACATATGTGGCACAGAATGGGTACCCTGCAGTGCTGCCATGTGAGTGTGCTACTGGTATACTTCACCTGGTTTCTTATCTGTGTCCAAGGTTATTGGCAGCAGTGACCACTAGCCATGACAGCGTGACACTATAGAGATATGCATTTGTAAGAGTGCATGTTGTATGTACCTATCCTGCTGTCATTTGCAGGCATGGGGTTGGACAGTGTGGTATATTAGTATACCCTTCATGCAGCTACTACCAACATTTATTTACCTGTAAAACCTGTGGAGAAAATATGTGTTAACACTACCTGGCTGTTTTTACATTTATTCCTGATTTCTTGTGTGTAAATATGCACACATCTTACTACCACTCCCTGGATTCAAACTGTCTGGTTGTGCAGAATTAACAACTAAGCTATTTCTCATCACACTGAGTTACTGGGGAACTGCTGTTTCTTGTTTGACTGGTTTCTGTGTAATACTCTCTTGGTTAGACAGTCTGACCTTGTAATCCTGAGATGCATGCATGACAGATAGTGTACTGTGCATTGAAATAATACAATCTGGAAAGCAAAGGTTAACACACTACAATGCTGCATGGGACACACTGTGATACATTACACATTACTGTTCAGGGTTTAGAGTTTAGTGCAGTATATATTTCATATTTCATTTATATCTTGTTTTACAGCTCCACAATCTACAGTTTTTCTTAACAGCTGGTTCTCAGAACAACCTCAGTTAATGCATGCTGTCAAAGCCATATTTGCTGTGGAGAACCTGTACATATACTATTTCTACAACATACCAGAATAAACACAACAGTTTGTGGTATAGATCTTTATTACAGTGACATGACACAGTGCTTTAGTACTACATATCTTGTAGATGAATATTAGTTGGACAAACTTTTATTTATTCGGTTAACACAGTAACAGTATACCTACTGGCAGTAAACAATGTACGCCTTCTTATTTATTTGCACTATATACTGCAAGATACATTTGTACTCACCAGCCTGTCGGCGCAGCCTTAACAGTCTGTCGGCATGGGCTTTGATGTTGGTAGACCACTCTACTGCAGCTGTAGGGGAGAAAAACAAACATTATGCATACCTGTCTATCACATACTCAGGCTAGAATTTGGTACAGCAACTCCACACACAGCGAACAGTTCAAAAGAAATAAAGCACAAACATAATCCAAGTCCAAGTACAACACCAGCTCTTTATTTCGGATCTGGTACCTCGGCCTTTCGCCTTCAAAGGATCACAGAAACACTGCATATTCTCACATTATGAATACACATTTTCTTAATATTGTAATTAGTGTTAATTAATTAATTAGCACAGCCCTCTGAGATAGTCAATTTGAACATTTCATGCGTTTAAAGGAACATTCAATATTACATAAAAAGCAGCAGTTTAAAAAGCAGCAATTTTAAAGATTTCCAAGTAAAAATACCATTCAATTTTACTTAAGAATATCCACTTATGTATATTTAAAGATAGAAATAGTCAGTACCAGCAATACATCTTGCTTGCATTATTTATAAATTAGTTATAAATAAATTACTGATTAGATTCCTACAAATAATTATATATTTCAATATTACAGACACCCTAAACATTTATTCATTACAACATTTAAATACTTAATTCCAAATTTAATCCACCAGGTTTTAAAGTGTTATATTTGAGAATCATTTTGGTTTCTAATTCTAATAATTTTTGAATGAACTTTTCCCCACCTTCAAAATAAAATGGCTTTCCTAAGATACAAAATCTTAGGCTATTAGAGCAACCACCATGATGATCCACAAAATGTTTAGCCACAGGACTAAATTCACTTTTATTTTTTATGTCCCTTAGATGTTCAAGTATACGAACTCGAACCATTCTTTTAGTCTGCCCTATGTACCATACATTTTTACATGAACATCCCAATATATATACAACTCCCACTGACCTACAGTTAAAGTAAAATCTAGGTGAAAAAGATATTCCATTGATTTTACTTAGGTTTATAACCTTTGCACAAATGCTACAGTGACCACAGGGATGTGTACCTACGGGAAGATCTAAAATGTCATCTCCTTTCACAAAATTGAAATTTAATAATTCTTTTAAATTTTTCCCCCTCTTGTAAGAGAAGGTTATATGTTTAGGAAAAAGATGACCTATATTTTCATCTTCCTTAATGAGATGCCAGTATTTTCTTATCAATTTTTCAACTTGATCCGATAGAGGAGAAAACTTAGTCACATAAAATAACTTTTCTTCCCCCATCCCATTAGTGATCTTCTTATAGCTATCACAATCAATGTTAACCAAACTTTTATTAATTTTCCGATGTTCACTATCAATGACCCCCAGAAATTTATTCTTAATCATTCTCAAATGATCCATATTATAGCCTCTCTCAATTAGCCTTAACTCAACCTTATTTAACTCATAATGTCTTTCACTTGGGTTACTTGTGTGGTCAGAGATCCTTTTAAATTCCCCTAAGGGTAATGAACGTACAAGATGTCCAGGATGCATGCTCTCAGCATGTAGGAACATATTAACAGAAGTATTTTTTCTAAATGGCCTATATCCAATATTTCCTTCATTCTGATATAACGTTATATCCAGAAAATTTATCTCTTCCCTACTAAATTCAAAGGAAAAAGTCAGCCCATGGTTATTCCCATTTAGTATATCAAAAAACTCAAAAAATTCCAAAATATCACCCTTACAAATTAAAAAAAGATCATCAATATAACGCTTATAAGTAACAACATTCTTTTTATAAAAGGAACTGGGGTAAATAAATAGTTTCTCAAAATAACCCATATAAATAATGGCATATAAGGGTGCAAAAGCAGCCCCCATAGCCGTTCCCTTTAATTGCAAAAAGAATTCATTGTTAAAACAAAAATAATTATGAGTAAGGCTAAATTCTAATAATTGAATCAAAAACATTGTTCTGGGTCCATCACCTAGCATCTCAAAAACTGCATCCAGTCCCCATTTTCTATTGATGTTAGTATATAGGGATTTCACATCAATTGTCACCCAATAGTAATCATTACACCATTTTATTTGAGAAAGTTCATTCAATAAATCTTGAGTATTGGAAATATGTGCCATAACTTTACTTAAATGTTTTTTTAGATGAAAATCCAGAAACAAGTTGACATTACTCAAAAATGCACCAATTCCTGACACTATTGGCCTGCCAGGGGGTTTAGTTAAATTTTTATGCACCTTAGGCAGAACATAAAACATAGGTGTTGATGGGTTTTTAACATATAATTTACAAACATCATTATGACTAAAAAAAAAAAAATGTTCCCCTCTTTCCAGCAGGTTCAATAGATCAGCATTAAATTCAATTATAGGATTTTTTACTAGACTTTTATATTCATCTTCACTGTTAAGTAAATCATATACCATTTCACAGTAAAAAGTTTTGTTTGTAATAACCCAGTTGCCCCCTTTATCTGCACTTTTAAAAATAAATTCCTTTTAACATTTATTAAACTTTTAAAGCATTCCATTCATTTTAACTAGATTCTATTGTTCTTCACCGTCATTAAACCTTTTCATTAATAGCGCCAACTCCCTAAATACAATCTTGAAAAACATGGCAATCACAGGAACTTTTATATTTGGTATAAATCTACTATTAGAGGCTAACTTAGGTAACATTAATTTTCCATAGCCTGTAAAGAAACTTTCAGTATAGTCATCATTGTTATTTAAACCTGATACATCTTCATCTGAAGAGCAACAATCCATGTTCTCATAGTCATATATAGACAAATTCAACAAATCAATGTCAGCATCATCTCCAAAATAATTTTCATCAACAATACTGTTTCCCATGTTATTAGTGTCATTAATATTAGAGAAATACACTTTTAAATACAACTTTCTCAAAAAGCTTTTTAACTCCATATACAAATCCCCAAGTGAAGGAAAAAAGGTAGGCACAAACTTACTGCCTTTCAGTAATACTGATTTCATATCCTCACTAAGGGATAAATCGGACAAATTAATCAAACAAAGAGATCGTTCATTGGACACACTCACATTGCTATTCTTTAATGCGGTTCCTTCCCTTTCGGCCGTTTCTCCCACGGCCCGATTTGTTGTGATCCTTTGAAGGCGAAAGGCCGAGGTACCAGATCCGAAATAAAGAGCTGGTGTTGTACTTGGACTTGGATTATGTTTGTGCTTTATTTAGAATTTGGTACAAACTACTTGATACTGATACTTACAAACTACTGGAGCATTCTGTGCCCATGCATCTTGAATCCACTAGGCCAAGAGCGCCCCCTTCCTCTGCTTTAGGTTGGCATAATGATGCCGTACCTGCTCACCAGTTCGAGGGATGCCAGTAGCACTGGTGAGATCATGTGTGAGATGGTCCCAGGCCTTCACTTTGTATTATGATCCCTGGTACTGGCCCTGCAGCAGTCTCTCATCATGGTTTTCTACAAGGAGTCCAGCTATGACCGTGGACTCCTGAATGCCCCAGCGCTGTGCCCAAAAGCTCGCTCCTTCACCAACGCCCAACATATTACCCGACATATTACCTGCACAGATCAACTACAACAGGTTCTGACTGTATTCCTGCCTGTGCAGTTTAAATAAGGCCATATTCCCACCCTTTGCCATCATTGGACCATTTTGAAACTGTTGAGTCCAACTTAGCGATGTGCAAACCCGCTAAGCTGTGTTGAGCACTGCTTAAAAGGGTAAGTGTTGAGCGGTGCTTAGCAGTGTGCAAATCTGGTTACCTGAGCTGACTCCTGCTTCAAATTTCAGTCTAAGCAATGCTTATACTGGCTAAGCAGAGTTCAGCACTGCTAAGCATTGCTCAGTTTTTGTTTTTAAAAATTAACAGGTTGTAAAGTATTTAATCATAACTGACATATTATTAAGTGTATATGATTTACTTTACATAACATCCCCCTATATGCTTTCATTACATTACCTTGGGATGTGACTATACTGTATGGGACACTTATGTATACCTGGGTGATTTCACATGTTATATACCCTCACACTTCCATTTTGGACCAGCTACACTACCCCGGGTAACAAATATCACTTATTACATAATTTAACATAGCAAAATTAATTTTAACAATGCTTTCCCATGTAAAAATAAAATGCCTGTCTTGGTACTCGAACAGTGAACACCTGCATGCAAAGCCAGGAGTCTAGCCACTACACTATCTCATTGTTAGGATTTTAGCTGTACATTTGTATTTAACTCCTATGGGATGTTTAAGCAATGCTGAGCAGAGGAAATTATGTGCAAACCCACTCAGCTACACTTAAACATACCTTAAAATGGAAAAAAAAGGACATTAATAAAATCACTTTATTTACATGTATCAATACTCCTTGTAAGTCACAGTAAGAGCAATTGTAATGTAAGGGGACAAATAGGGACAGATTTTAAATATTGCTGTCACAAACTTAGAAAGTTGATAGAATAATAGGTCTTCATCTCAAATGTTTGTCATTATTTAATGGCTCCAATCCTCTGCTATTTGCCAGGTAAGGACAGATATATGAGGCAGACATCTGGACATTCTGTGAAAACCTGTAGAGTTGAGAGGTGTGGCAGTATGGCACTTTCACATTGCAGGGGGTGTGTGACAGTACCTGACACACAACCCCTGCATTTTTTAATGATCTCCTATCTATTTCAGTGTCCACATGCACTGTTTTACTATTTATATTTGCTTTCAGTGTCTGTGGACACAGAAAGCATTTAAAAAGTGTTGTACGGCACTTTGAGAGTGCAGGAGGGCATGTTAGATGTGCAGGCACTTCTTAAACACACCCCCTGCACTCAGTAGTGTTTGTGTCCACTTAGTCTTAGGAGTAGCATGCCGTCATGAATATGCAAGGCGCTCTGCTGTTAAGGCTATGCGGGAATGGAATAGTGCTATTCATGCACAGAGTTTATTGAATCCTGGGGCATGTTTTTTTGTAAACAAATGGGCTGCAGCTGAAAATCACATGCTTGATCCCCTGGACTTGCCTATTAATAAGGTATCAAAGTCAATCCCGCAAACTACCTGGCAGAATGCTGAATATGTACTGCAAGTCTTATAAAGGCACACTTGTTCTTACTGAAAAAAATGGACATGGCAATGGCTTTACACTGTAACACTTGCTCCCACGGTCATCAGTATTAGCTGTTAACAGATAATATTTTTTTGTATAAAACATAAGTACATAAGTAAAATTAGATGTCATAACTCACCATATTAAACTCATGTTATTTTTGTTTTGGTTTACAGAACAAGGCACTAGATCGAGAGAAGAAACATGGAGATGATCTAACATTTGACCCCACTGCATCTGCTATACTTCAGCGGCAGATAGGTATAATCTGTTTAAGGTTATCTTGGGATTACTGCATATAGAGGAAACCACAACACAAATGCGAGCTAAGATAATCTTGTGATTACTGCATATAGATAAAACCAGAACACAAGTCTGAGTTAATGTGCATGCTGCACTGTGCCAACAAGATGTCTTGTACCTTACAAAATGTATCATATTACTGTTATGTTTAGAAGACAATTACGTTTTATTTTACTGTTGCTTTATCTTACTTGTAATGCTTTTCTGAACTATGCAGTGTATTCACAACATTAAAATTTACACATATGATGCAATTCAGCTGGTTTACCATTCAGGTGCTGTTATTAGTTTTCCATAATTGCTACATAATTTTTCTGATGTCATACCCCTCCAGTCCTATTCCAGCAGTGCTGCTGTGACTACATACAGACACATGCACACACACACACACACACACACACACACACACACACACACACACACACACACACACACACACACACACACGAATATGCAACCCTTTCCCTCACACATATTTCCCCAATGAACAGCACAATTTTCTGATTTATTTGCCCCTTGATTATGTGCCACTGCTTTTAATGCTCGAATGTATATCCCTTGCTTTTGATATACAAAACAAAAATGTGCACACCTATTTCTGCATTCCTGCTGAGATACTAAAGTTTCATGTTTGTGTTTGATTGTTGCTATATATATCTCTGTGGTTGAACTTTGTTGTTTATTGTATTTAGTATTCTCTTGTTTTCTGTTTTATTATTTATTATTAAAATGTTAATACCTTTTAATACCTTTTATTGTGGCTGGTCCTTTAGAGAATGTTTTTAATGCCTTGAGAGTACTTATGCTTATTTTGATGACACTGTGGCTGCTCCTGAAAGCCTTGCTGTTATGGCCACACTCCATTATTATTATTAATTATACACAGCATAATTGGGTACCCTTTGTAAGAACCTTAAAATAGTTGACTGGTGGCAGCCTGATTACCTCTGAGACTGGGCAGAAAGGGGCACAGCTAGTAAATCTGTGCCAGCTTTTCCCAGGTGTGTATGAGTGCATGTAAAACGTTTAGTGTGTGTGTGTCAGCTACCGTGAACAGGAACACAGAGCTCCAAAGTGGTCAGTGTGGAGTTTTGTGTGAGCCTGGAGAGAGTAAGAAAGTCCATCCCCAAATCTGGAGAGTGCTCCCTGTGTGCTCTTAAAGGAACTTGTGCTTGGTGCAGGGAGCTGCATCTGAAAATACTGTGTGAATCCATCTTTACTCTTAGTGACCGTCCCTTAATGGAGTCAGTGGTGAGGACTGAGTCTCCTTGATTGCTGGCCCAGAGTAGGGACAATACATATGTATGTGCTTATCTATCTATCTATCTATCTATCTATCTATCTATCTATCTATCTATGTATCTATTTTCAGGGTCTTCAGCACATGTCCTACTGGGACAGATTGAACTCACTTTCACTGTACTCTGTATCATATAGCCTGCTTACAGGTGACTTGTGCCTGGCATACAGAGCAGTCTCAGACCTTGCCTTAATGGAACTGCTACACATCTGCAAGTCAAATGGGACAAGATTCACTCAATCTAGGGACCTTAACCTGGCTTGTGACATAAATAAGACTTGCTGGAGAGACAGATACGTCTCTCAGAGGTTGCCACTCCTCTGAAATAAACTACCAATTCATGTTAAATAGAACTCCTTGATGACCCTATTTAAGCATAAATTGGACAATTGGATGGGAAACCACAAATTTACCTCAGGTTTTCACCTGTGTTCCTCCTTGATAGGGGCAGTCTGTGCTGATCACACATTTGTGTACAAGTATAGAGTATATCTCCTGGTCTATAAAAAAACAAATGTATAACATGGTTAGGCTTGTAAGGGCCCCAGGGGCATTAACCTAGTAACCCCCCATGATTCTATGATCATATTATGCCTTGATGAACTGGTTGTGTAACTCGGCTCATTTTCATTGGAAGCCTGGGGAATAAAGCTGCTATTACATTTTCGGTATAATGATAATGATACAACAGGAATATATTAAATAAGTTATATACACGTTTATTCAGCAATACAACAGGAATATATTAAATAAGTTATATACACGTTTATTCAGCAATACAACAGGAATATATTAAATAAGTTATATACACGTTTATTCAGCAATACAACAGGAATATATTAAATAAGTTATATACATGTTTATTCAGCAATACAACAGGAATATATTAAATAAGTTATATACATGTTTATTCAGCAATACAACAGGAATATATTAAATAAGTTATATACATGTTTATTCAGCAATACAACAGGAATATATTAAATAAGTTATATACATGTTTATTCAGCAATACAACAGGAATATATTAAATAAGTTATATACATGTTTATTCAGCAATACAACAGGAATATATTAAATAAGTTATATACATGTTTATTCAGCAATACAACAGGAATATATTAAATAAGTTATATACATGTTTATTCAGCAATACAACAGGAATATATTAAATAAGTTATATACACGTTTATTCAGCAATACAACAGGAATATATTAAATAAGTTATATACATGTTTATTCAGCAATACAACA
Organism: Protopterus annectens; assembly: GCF_019279795.1. Classification (NCBI taxonomy): domain Eukaryota; kingdom Metazoa; phylum Chordata; order Ceratodontiformes; family Protopteridae; genus Protopterus; species Protopterus annectens. The sequence continues at coordinate 451,624,087 of NC_056735.1, forward strand.
GGAATATATTAAATAAGTTATATACATGTTTATTCAGCAATACAACAGGAATATATTAAATAAGTTATATACATGTTTATTCAGCAATACAACAGGAATATATTAAATAAGTTATATACATGTTTATTCAGCAATACAACAGGAATATATTAAATAAGTTATATACATGTTTATTCAGCAATACAACAGGAATATATTAAATAAGTTATATACATGTTTATTCAGCAATACAACAGGAATATATTAAATAAGTTATATACATGTTTATTCAGCAATACAACAGGAATATATTAAATAAGTTATATACATGTTTATTCAGCAATACAACAGGAATATATTAAATAAGTTATATACACGTTTATTCAGCAATACAACAGGAATATATTAAATAAGTTATATACATGTTTATTCAGCAATACAACAGGAATATATTAAATAAGTTATATACATGTTTATTCAGCAATACAACAGGAATATATTAAATAAGTTATATACATGTTTATTCAGCAATACAACAGCAATATATTAAATAAGTTATATACATGTTTATTCAGAAATACAACAGGAATATATTAAATAAGTTATATACATGTTTATTCAGCAATACAACAGGAATATATTAAATAAGTTATATACATGTTTATTCAGCAATACAACAGGAATATATTAAATAAGTTATATACATGTTTATTCAGCAATACAACAGGAATATATAAAATAAGTTATATACATGTTTATTCAGCAATACAACAGGAATATATTAAATAAGTTATATACATGTTTATTCAGCAATACAACAGGAATATATTAAATAAGTTATATACATGTTTATTCAGCAATACAACAGGAATATATTAAATAAGTTATATACATGTTTATTCAGAAATACAACAGGAATATATTAAATAAGTTATATACATGTTTATTCAGCAATACAACAGGAATATATTAAATAAGTTATATACATGTTTATTCAGAAATACAACAGGAATATATTAAATAAGTTATATACATGTTTATTCAGCAATACAACAGGAATATATTAAATAAGTTATATACATGTTTATTCAGAAATACAACAGGAATATATTAAATAAGTTATATGCATGTTTATTCAGAAATACAACAGGAATATATTAAATAAGTTATATACATGTTTATTCAGAAATACAACAGGAATATATTAAATAAGTTATATACATGTTTATTCAGCAATACAACAAGAATATATTAAATAAGTTATATACATGTTTATTCAGCAATACAACAGGAATATATTAAATAAGTTATATACATGTTTATTCAGCAATACAACAGGAATATATTAAATAAGTTATATACATGTTTATTCAGAAATACAACAGGAATATATTAAATAAGTTATATACATGTTTATTCAGAAATACAACAGGAATATATTAAATAAGTTATATACATGTTTATTCAGCAATACAACAGGAATATATTAAATAAGTTATATACATGTTTATTCAGCAATACAACAGGAATATATTAAATAAGTTATATACATGTTTATTCAGCAATACAACAGGAATATATTAAATAAGTTATATACATGTTTATTCAGCAATACAACAGGAATATATTAAATAAGTTATATACATGTTTATTCAGAAATACAACAGGAATATATTAAATAAGTTATATACATGTTTATTCAGCAATACAACAGGAATATATTAAATAAGTTATATACATGTTTATTTAGCAATACAACAGGAATATATTAAATAAGTTATATACATGTTTATTCAGCAATACAACAGGAATATATTAAATAAGTTATATACATGTTTATTCAGAAATACATCAGGAATATATTAAATAAGTTATATACATGTTTATTCAGCAATACAAGAAGCATTTGGACTGGAATATGCCTGAAAAATCAAGAAAGCAGCTAAAATTCATAATATGTAATTGTGAGTTTTCAGGGATTAATGAAAATATCAGGTATAGGCTAGAATGACAATGTGTAGATAACAAATAAGTTGAATGAAACCAAATGCATGTAGAATCAATGTTACTAAAGTTACAAGTAGATCACACTGGCAGATGAATGGATAAGAAGATCCACAAAAAGAGCAACATAAGCAGGTAAGTATGGCACTGCTCAATGCTAGGATAACAAATTTCATGATCTTGAAGTCCTCTTGCATTTGGAACACATCCATATATGAGTATTATTACTGAGACCTGGTTTAGAAAGTATCCCCTCTATACCTGGTTTCCCACCTACCACGCCATGAGATCCAGTGGAAAATGTGGTCAAGTGAAGTATCCATATTTTTTAAATGTTAGAAAAACTTCTAGTCCTGTAACCTGTTAGAAAAAAATGTCTTCTAGGCACACCAAATAGATCCTTAAGACCTGTTTGCAGTGTAAACCAAGTTATGTTTATTTATTTATGTATGTAACACACCGCAGAAGGAACAGGAACTAACATCAAGCATATCACTGTAAGTGTCCACCAGAAAACACTGCCATCTTGTGGCTAAACATATTATTACACATAACTGAAACATATGCAGACATAGTATTTGTTGGTTTTATATATATATATAGGTTCATAGGTAGGTACTAGGCTATCAGCCCAAGGACCTAAGTAAGCCTAGCCAACAAGGTTCTCCTGGCTTACACCACCCAAGAAAGTTAATTTCCTGTGCCCCTGTCGAGCAGAGTTACAGAAGTGATCCCCGGGGTGTATTTCCTATTTCCCAACCACTCATCAAGGTTTTTCTTGAAGAGTGCTAATGAGGAACTTTGCTTGACATAGATGGGTAACTTGTTCCAGAGTATAGGTAGTCTCTGGGACAGGAATCTATCCCTCCAGCATTTGTTCCAAAGTATAGGAAGTCTCTGGGACAGGAATCTATCCCTTCAGCATGTCATGTTTATTGTGGTGATAAGATTTAGGTCCCTAGAGCGTGTAGCTTGGAGGGATTGGGACTTCTTAAGGTGTAGCATGTCCAACAGCTCTGGCTTTAACATAGATTTTTATGTTAGACAGAGATCTCCTTGCAGTAGGTGATATGCTACAGAGTAAAGCTGGAGTTTTTTGAGACGGTCAGTGTAGGGCTTCTGTTTGAGGCCAGTAATCCACTTTGTGAGGTACTTCTGTGGCCTTTCCTGCTGCTGCAGATGTCTTGTGAGGTACATTCCAAAAGCGGCATTGTACTCTATAATAGGTCTAATGAGTGCCGAGTAGAGGGTAACAATGACCTCTTTTTTCCTGGATGAGAACCCTTTTGTGATGAGGTGTGCCACATAGAAGGATTTCCTGACTACTGTGGCAATGTGATTATCAAAGGAGAGACTGCTGTCCACCAGGGTCCCGAGGTCTCTTATCACACATTCAGCATTAAGTAGACTGCCATTTATGTGGTAGTTCATGTGTACAGAGTTTTTACCAAAGGGGATAACAATACACTTTTTGGCACTGAGCTTGAGGCCATGCCTCTGACAACAGGCATCTGTCTCAGTGAGGCCCTTCTGTAGGATGTTCACATCATTTGGGGACTTGACTATGGCTCCTAGTTTGCAGTCATCTGTGAACTTCATTAGCCAGAGGCCTTCTGTGTTAGCTTGTACTTCAGAGAAGTAGATACCAAACAGGAGAGGTCACAGGACTGAACCCTGTGGTACTCCACTTGTCACTGGTTTGAAGTCAGATTTGGAGTCTGCAAGGTTTGAAGTCAGATTTGGAGTCTGCAACTTTTATAGTGTGGGTTCTGTCAGTGAGCCAGTTGGCAGCCCATCTTGTGATATAGGGATTTATACCTAGTTTAGTGAGTTTAGCTATAATTCCAGAATGGGGGATGGTGTTGAAAGCCTTGGCGAGGCCAAGATAGGCTGTGTGAACCACCTTACCCTAGTCTACAGCTTTGGTGACTGCCTCAAAGAAGTCGATCAGATTCAGAAGGGATGATCTGCCTTTCATAAACCCGAACTGGGTGGGATCCAAAGTTTGGAGGTTACCAATGTCTTTGTTTATGAGTTCCATGATGATACATTCCATGGCCTTGCAGACCAGGCTCGTCAGGCTAATAGGGCGATAGTTCCCAGGATCAGTGGTGGCTCCCCCTTTGTGGAGTGAGATTACTGTTGCTGTGTGCCATTAAGTGGGCACAAAGCCTGGTGTGAGACTATGACTGAACATGGTGCTTAGGTGGGGAGCCAGTTTGTTCTGAAGTTCATGTAAAACGCAGCCTGGGATGTTGTCCGGTCCCATGGATGCTGTGTTTTTTACCTGCATAGATGTCATTACAGGGACTCTGCATTCTTCTTGTATAGATATGAGCCCTTTAGGGGGTGAGAGGGGGGTAAAGTTAGCACTGAACCTATCTGCCAGGATGTTGGCAATATCAGTCGGTTCTGTAATTTTCGTGCTGTTGTGCTGTAACTCAGAGCAGATCTGGGTGTTGCCATTGAGATTCTTGACATAGCTGTAGAATGCTTTGTGGTTGCCCTTAAAATCAGTGGCGATTTTGTGTTTTTAGCTAGCTTTGGAGGATCTTATAAGGGATCTCAGCTTCTTACTGAGGCTGACCAGGCAGCTCCTCCACTCATGGGATTTTACTCTCTTTTGCAACAGTTTCTTCTTTCTGTTGTAGAGTTTGTTTATGGCAGGGGACCACCAGATTGGCTTCCTTTTTTTTGGAGGATAGCATCTTGGTTCTGTTTGGGATAGCACGATCCATGCACTCATGTAAGTGCTTACAGAGTGCATTTGTGTAGGATTCAGCAGTTGTAACTGTATTATCCATCTGCATGGGTATCATGAAGTTCACCACTTCTGTCTTAAGAATCATGAAGTTGGCTTTGGAGAAAGTTTTTACCATGGTTTCCTTAATGGTGGGTGGGGGCGGTATACGGATATTTAGGGTGATTAGCTTATGGTCGGATCTGACCAACGAGGAGTTGATTTCAGGTGTGGAACATGTTGGTAATGACTAGGTCTAGGATATTGTTGCCCCTGGTGGAGGTGTGGATAAGTTGATCCAGGGCATTGGAATTTATGAATTCCAGAAAGCGTTGAGTGAAGAAGTTGGTACATGAGTATTTTTCCCAGTAAATGGTGGGGTGGTTGAAATCGCCCATTATTAGGGTATTTGGTTGAACCTTAATATTTTCCAGTATGCGTTGTCGCCTCACAGTTAGACGTCCGTTCGATTCTCAGTTAGAGCATCTTCTGTGTGTCGACATGCGTGAATGGGCGTTCCTTCATTGAAGGTTGTGCATTAGGCCCAGCAAGCCAGCATGTAAAAACCTACTGCCAGTCATTAGCAGACTGGAGTTCCGCTGTGGCGACCCCTAACCGGGAAATGCCAAAAGACACAAGAATCAAGAAAAGAGGAGTGACAATCCTGGGGCATGGTAGGGGATCTGCAGCAAGCTACAATTTGGATTGCAGTTTTGCGCAGAGTTAGTTGCACTTGGATAACCTCGGATACATTATGCTGCACAACTAGCCTGGTGGTGTGGATATCCTTAATGAATATAGACACACCTCCGCCTTTGGTGTTCTGGTCCAGGTTAGATGGCCGAAAAGTGTGGTATGAGTTATAGCCTGGTAATGCAGGGGTGCTCTCTAGAGCCTTGAACCAGATCTCAGTCACTGCACAGATATCAATGTTCTCCATTTTAAGGAATGCCTCGAGTGAGTGCATTTTGAGATTTAGACTTCTAGCATTGAGTAGCATTACCCTCAGTTTTTGCTTGCCTGTTCTTGTTATGTTGGTGAATTTGTCATTTGAACCTTGCCTAAAAAATGCACTATAGGGGCAGCAAGAGCCTTAGCCAGTATCCAGAATCCCAGAGTGACAGGTGCAGGCCATCTCTGGCAAAGCATTGTGGTCTATCGACCATGTCATCTCAGGCAGATAGATACTGGATCCCCTTAGAATGACACCAGAAGCTTAGCCAATTGTTGAAGTCAGTCATTTTGTCCTTGTGCTGTAGTATCATTCTGGGCAATGGCAGGATGCTACTCAGGGCTAGGGTCATACCTGCCTGGGCTACAAGATCAGAGAGCTCTTCCATGTCTCTTTTAATGTAGTCCAGGGAGGTACATTTCAGGTTGTTAACACCAACATGGACAATGACAGAGTCATATTTGTGCAGGAACGCAGCAGCCTGTACAAATGAAATACCACGATGTCACAGATTCAGGCAGTTGGTTTGCCTTGTGGGCTTTGGTTTATTGGCACACTGAGTCTGTGGGCTATGTGTCATTTGGGTTGTGTTGTGGGGGTGGAGGTTGCTTGCATTTCTGCTCTGGAGGTCTCTCTTGCTTGAGCAGATTATTACTGAGAGCCTCTATGAATGTTTTTGTGTTTCTGTGTGTGGGTTTTGGTGGTGTAGGTTTAGTGGGACTATGTGATGAGTGTGGTGTGGTGCAACTGTTTACCTTTCCTCTTGACTGTCAAGTTCAGTCTTGGTTGGAGAGAGCTTTACTTCCAGTTTGGCTAGATAAGTGCATCTCTCACAGGTTGTGGTGTTGGGTGGTAGGAGGAAATGGTTGTCTGTGTACATGAGGCAATTGCTACATTGCCTCAAGATGCCCAGATTCATCAGATAGACAGGAGAGAACACTGGGAGCTGACCCTTGGACATGCCTGAATAAAAAACTACTTCCTCTAGACAAATGAAGAAAGTGAGTATAAGAGCTGTTTTTCTCTAAGCAAGTGAGGAAAGTAAATACAAAAACTGTTTTCCTCTAGGTAAAGATGAAGGTTGAGTACTGTAGTAATTTTTAGCTTATTTAGTGCTAATACCAAGTTCTAAACAAGTGCTGAGCATGAATAAGCAAATTCAAGTGCTAAAACTAAGAATCTGTACCTGGATCTTGTGGTGGATAGGCTGCCTAGTGCTTACCACTCCCACTGATAAGCTAGAAGGCTTCTCTCCAACATAGGTTCATAGGTTGGTACTAGGCTATCGGCCCTAGGGCCTATACAAGCCTAGCCATAACAATTCCCTGGCTATTTCTTCCCACATTATTTACTTCCCTGGACCCCTGAAGGGTGGCCCCCAGAAAGGCTTGGGGGGCTCAGAAGCTAACAAGCCATCCTGGATACAGCAAATTTGTATCTGGACTAGACTAGTTACAAGAAAGGTGGGAAACGAGCACAAACGCGGGCTTTTAAACCAGAAAGTTGAAAGAGATGGAAAAACTGCCCAAACGGCCAATAAACTACAATTTCTGGGCCAGAAACTACTTTTGTGGAAGATAGGCTACCTAGTGCTTACCACTCCCACTGATAAGCTAGAAGCTTATATATATATATATATATATATATATATATATATATATATATATATATATATATATATATATATATATATATATGGATTCACTCTAGAAGCTTGAAATACTGAAATATCGAATTTCAGTATTTCGAGCCCATAAAGTGGAAACCTGAAAAGAATGAAAACTCAGAAGTGCGAAATTCAAAATCTCACATACTAGAGGTTTTGAATTAGTGCCTCTGGCGTTTCGCTGTGGTTATGGATTCAGGTACGTGTTTATGTGTTAAGGGTTTTGGGCAGGAGCTGTGGTGTGTGTTGGTGTGTTTTGTTAGTGTGATATGTGTGTGCGCGAGGAGAATGTAGCTTGTGTGGTGGTATTTTGTGTGTTTTTGTATGTAGTGTGACCTCGGAGTTAGAATATTTAAGTGGGGGGGTGTGGGTGGTGCAGCCCCCCACATTGGGGGTGCAGGGGGACAGAGCTTGTGTTTGTGTGTGGGGAGGACTGTGTGTTTGTGTACTCCAGAAGTGGTAATTCAAAATCTCCGGTATGCGAGATTTTGAATTTCACACTTCTGAGTTTTCCTTCTTTTCAGGTTTCCACTTTATAGCCTCGACATACTGAATTTCGATATTTCAGTATTTCCAGGATATAAAGTGGATCCATCGACACACACACACACATATATAATATATATATAAATATATATATGTATATATATATATATATATATATATGTGTGTGTGTATTTGTCTGACACCCACACTCAACAACTACTACTTAAGTAATCCCAATTTGAGATCTAAAATCCCCAAACTTATTTACTGTGAGTGGCTTTGTAATAGTATCCGCAATCATTTTATCAGTTTCCCAATATGAAAGCACAACCACTTTTTGTTCAACCAAGTCATGAATGTAATGGTGTCTGACATAAATATGTTTGGTTCTTACATTGATCTTCTCACTGGTTGCAAGCTTAATGCATCCTTGATTGTTCTCATATAAGACCATAGGCTAGGACACTGGTTCTCCAAGATCTTCAAGTAACTGCCACAACCAAATGGCTTCTTGACTGGCATAGGCAGCAGAGATATATTCTGCTTCTGTAGAAGACAATGTCCAAATCAGTTTCTTGCTGGACCAGGATATAGGACTGTTTCCTAATTTGAACATGTACCCACTTGTAGATTTGCATGCGTTGAGGTCACCCACCTAATCAGAGTTCACATATCCTCTGAAGTTTAAATCACCAACTGCTGACAACTTTAAACTCAAGCCTTTTGTGTCTTTGATATACCTCATAACGTTTTTATTTAATTCCAGTCTGTTTGACATGGTTTACTTACATGCCTGCAGAGAAGTGAAATGGCTGCTGCAGTGTCTGGATGTGTAGTGGTCACAATGTGCAGAAGTGCCCCCATTGCTTGTCTGTAGTGCTCATTAGATGATAGAAGATTTTCCTGTACTTCCAACTTTGGATAAGCTATGTCCATGGACATGCTTGCTCCTTTAACCTCAGCCATATCAAACTCTTCTAACATTAAAGAACACTTTACCTCAAAATAGATGCACAGAAATCCATGAACCAAGCTATTAAGATTCAACTCTACCTAAACAAAGCCAACTATTAGATCATAGCAGAATACAGGACTCACTTGCTGCCCCCGAAAAATATGCCGAGCCCAAGTTCTTAAATACACTGGATTTACTTCATATACCCAAAAACTCCATAGTCCTGGTAGACTTTACTACCCATCAGTAAAGTGGGAGGCCTATACCTCAAATAACGGCTTTACCGAAATAAATCCTCAGTTTCATAAATAATAATTCCCTGGATCAAATAGCCAACAAACCTGCTAATGGTCAAAATGTTCCTGACCTAGTACTTACAAACGTGGCAGTTATATGTACTTTCCCACAGGTATACCTTTCACCAGTCTACTCTGACCACAAACTGGTACCAACCTCTTTCAAAATCCATAACCCAGCTGAGGCAAATATCACAATATTCAAACATTTAAAATGTACACACTTCCTATAAATCAATGATAAACTCTTTTTAAGTTCAAATGTAACCATGACCCACAAAATGTAGACACAGTTAATAGCTATGCAAGTAAATTCCACACTCTCCTAGCAAACTGTATAAACCTATCAGTCCCTACCAAAACTATACAAAAAGAAAAAGGAAAAAGTAAACCAACCTGGTGGTCCAATTGCATAAATACACAATACAACAAGAAAAAAAATATTTCATTAGATTATGAAGTAAAACTAAAGACCCACAATTCAAGGTTAAAATCAAAAGGTTATCCAAGGTACTGAAAAGCACCAACAGGAAAAAAAAATCAAGGCTTCTAGCACTGGAAGCTAGATACAATTACAAATCTTTTTTACCTAAATCAGGAAGCTTCAAAGTACTCTGAGCTCATTCAAAATGGCAATACCTACTCTGAGCCACTAGATATTACAAACATACTGGCAAACAAATTCAGTGCTGACTTCACCCAAGAGACAGCTATACCAAACCCACATATACCTAAGGACCCAAAACCCCTTATCATCACAAAACAACACTTATTACAAGGGCTTTCAAAAATAAAAAAAATATATATCCTTGATGAGACCTAATAGTGTACCAAGCTGGCTTCTGAATAGTACTAAACATCTGCTCATGGACCCTCTCCAACAAATAAGTTTATTCACCGGCTTTGTCCCAAGATTTAGCACACATCAGTTGTGATAACTCTTCACAAGGGTGGCCCCACCACAGACTTCAGGAATTGTAGACGCATCAGCATGATGAACCTGCAAGACCATGAAACAGGTTATAATAGACCTGATAAAATATGACTTAAAAAAAGGTTGTAAGACTTGACCCCCAGCAGTTTGGCTTTGTTAAGAATAGATCCTGAATCTGGTACATTTATTTTGAGAAGGTAACACAAACTGTGGACAGTGGTCACACTGGCCATACAGCATACTTTGACCTTGCCAAAGCATTTGACACTGCACTTCATGTCAACATTATCAAATGCTAAATGAGCTCCAAATTGTTCCCTGGATAGCTAATTGGCTGAGGGAAACCTCCACACCATGAGGGTGGCAGTCATGGCCTCAAAGAGTATGAAAATTAGCCATTTGGTACCACAGGGTTCCCATGCTTTCACCTTTGCTATTCGCCGTATGTCTCTGTTCTCCAAATCAAAAATCAGGAACTCAGGTGAACCAAGTTTGCTGATGACTGCAAAATGTCTGTTATAATCACCTTCTGATCTGCGGAAGCTAAAAAGTGAGTGTCCACATGTTAATGGTAGGTGCACTGACAATGGGCTAAAACTAATTGTGAAAAAAGGCAATATTGTTGTATTTGGCAAACAAATCCTCCATCCAGCTTATAGTATAGAAAACTCACCACTCTAAAATGAAAATGCTGTGAGAGGCCTTGGGACATGGACAGATAACTCCCTCTCCATTGACCATCATGTTGCAACAGTGGTAAGTAAATCCTTCTATCTGGCACTGTTGATCAGAAAGAGTAGTTCCTTTCGGGCCATATAAGTTCTAACCTCAATATATTCTACACTGTTCAGAACCATCACAGAATACAATATCCTCCCTGAATGTATAATAAATATATATTAATAAATATATCAAGCAACTGCAGAGATTCCTATGGTTTCTGACAAAATAAATAAATAAATTAAATCATGGGACTAAAGGGCCTGAGCTATCAAGAGAGTCTACAGGCCTTATTCCTGTATTTAGAATCTTTTAGATTCCAGATCAAGCAGTGTGACACACTAGCTTCCTTTAAGAAGGAATTAGACTACTGGATGGGTATTCATAAATTCTCCCTGATAGAACTGGCCAATCACTCCTTGAAAAAGGAAGGAAGAGATATGGGTGGATACTGACAAGGCATCAATGGCCACATGGCCTGGCTGCCTTGAACATTCTATGATTCTGTGAAGTAAACATGTACATAGAATAAAAATATATAATATAGCTATGTATGCAATGTAAATAAACAGACCTATCATGTAACTATATATATGTGTGTATGTATATGTGTATGTATGTATATATATATATATATATATATATATATATATATATATACACACACACACACACACACACACACACACACACACACACAAGATGTAAACTTAGGTTAATTGTCACTTCTAAAGTTATCAGTGTAGTTATGAGGCTGAGCAAAAGTTATATCTTAAGATAAGTAGTTAGTACTAAATCAACAGTTACAGCCAAAAGATTTAACATGTACAGGTACTTATTTGGAAAGAAGTGATATGGTCTGATATTAGTGAGGAGGTTGTTGATAACGTTGGAACTTTATTTTCTAACCTGTACTAACTTAGCCAGTAAAGGGGTTAATGTTTTACATCTTCATCCAGGTGAAACATGCTTAGATTATATTTGCATCTTTTACATCTGCAACACTGATGGCTATGACAGACATTCTTATTGAGGGAAAGGCTATTAACAGCCAGTAGATAACTGATTGACTTCCATGTCACAGACTGATATTTGCCTTATAGAACTAAGACTGCTGAATATGGAAAAATTATTTTTTTTCCTTTACCCCTGATGTGCAGCACTGTTACATTTAGCATATATTGAGTGGCAGGAGTGCGGGGTGGTGCAAGCTGGATACCTTCTAAAGAATATTTTTTTTCTTGTTTGCTGTAGTTAATGAGTTGTACTTGACAGCTCAGAAGTCAGCTATGGTTTTGTGGATGTTTAGCTCTGGATCCCTCACTGTGGACCATGCTGTTCAAATAACCCATCTCATCAGAGCTTATAATGTATAACAGGTCCATTTGTTTTTGTTTGTTATCTCACACAGTTTTTTACCCCAGCTGAAACAGCTTAGCTTTCAAAGTCTTTTAGGGGTCGCCATTTGTCAGGATGCTGAGCAATCACTGTCTAGTTAGTAATTTATTCATAGGTTTATATGTTCATAGGTAGTTACTTATTAAATAGTCTAGCTGACCACTGAGAAACCTAACCAAACATAACTCAGTAAAAATAAGCTATACTAGCTACCCATACCTACGAGAACTGTGCAACATACTCCAGGCTTGAACTTGTGATTACCCATTAAGCTGTAGAATTTGAATTTAAAGGTGCCTCAGATGTTGTTTTATTAGACACTCAAAGGTTATTTATTCCTTCCAAAGGTAGAAAGTAAATTAGGACTTGTTGACATGACAGATATTTAACCTATTTATGTATTGATGAAGACTATGGTCTTTAGTGTGCACATTCATGGTGATACTGGTTTTGTGAAGATGAAGGAGGTCTAATAGGGTTAGGTCTTTCAAAGTACAGAAAGCCAGGAAAGGAACACCAAACAGGCACCTGTTTATCCTAGATGTGATAGGACATAACAACGGGGCTTTTATTCTATCTGGATTACTTAGGGAATTTATTCTGGTAATTTTCTTAGTTGAGAATCTTTTAGGGAATCTCTGTATTTGGGTAAGGTGTTTGGAGAGGTACATGCTAAGGGAGGCATTGTAATCAATGATAAGCCTAATGTAACAAAGGATGTACAGAAATGAACTAGGACCTCCCTGGTCCTAGAGGAAATAGTCTTGGAAATTAACTATGCCAGCTACAATGATTTCTTATCCTTGACTGGTGGTCAAATTATAGCTTATTATCAACAAAATTAGCCAGATTACTAATGTTTGTGTCATGTAAAGTGTTCTTTTAATATATGGTATGAAAGTCCTACTTCCCAGGTAACACCACATTACATTTTTTTAACATTAAGTCTGAGCCTGTGGTCCTTACAGGCATATTGGTTTGGTCCAGCCCATGTTGGAATATACAAACGTCATTAGGTGGATTCAGAGTTTCACTCAGTTTGTAGTAATCTGCTAACTTATTTAGCCATATGTCTTTCACTTCAGCTTTCATATCAGAGAAGTAGATGGCAAAAATGAAGGTGTCCAGGACTGATCCTTGATAGACACAACTTACGACTTGTTTGTATGGAGGAGGTACCTATAGCCTAATTGTATGGATTCTACCAGTGAGACAATTTATTATCCAGTGGGCAACATATGTAGATTTATCTTAAGCTGGGTGAACTTGTCATTATCATCTGAATGGGGAATGGAGTCAGAGGCTTTAGCCAGATCCAGATAGACAGTGTGGATGGACAGTCCCTTATCAAATGCTTTAGTAATCCTTAACAAAATCAACTAGTTTGAATAGACAGGCTCTACATTTCATAAAGCCAAATTGATTTGGATCAAGGGACTGAATGTTACCAATTTTGAAGATTATAAATTCAAAGAGGATGCATTACCTGATCTTATAAATGACAGTAGTGAGACTTATGTGCCTGTAATTACCAGTGTTATTGGTGGGGCTGCTCCTATGTGATAGCACCACTACAGCAGTTATTCAAGCATGTGTTATATAACCAGTGGAGGGGATCAGTTTGAATGGATTCTGAAGGGGCTGAGCTATGTTATGTTTTCAACTCAGGTAAGGTTATCAGGACCAGTGGAGCTACTGTGTTTAGTTTTAACCAGGACGGATAGAACCTAATCTAACAGGTCCTATTGATGGTCTAACATGTCCTATTGATGTAATAATGAAGATTAACGTCTTTGGTGTTGGCATTCATGGCGACACCACTTTTGTGAAGATGAAGGAGGTCTGGTAGGGTTGGGTCTTTCAAAGTAAAGAAGGTCAGGCAAGGATCACCTAACAAGGATCATCCTACTCAGCAACAGCTCCTCGTGGTCCTGCAGAGTGGTGCTAGCAGCAGAGAAATGAAAAGAGTGACTGCTATCCAGATATAAGTATATTTTTTCTGTCTCTACCTGTGCGACCATCTTTTCTCGCTGAAAAGCGAGTTTACACTGCTGATTTAACTGTTCTAAGCTTGTTTTTGTGTTTTCATTACCTGCACTTGCTGAAAAGTTTGTTTGTTGTATTTTTAACTGTTGAGGCTGCCCACTCAAGTGCGCTAGCCTGTGCATTAATTATACTGTGATTTATCTGCTGTTTTCCTGAAAAAAAAAAATATCCTTGTTTCCCGCCTTTCCTTGGCTAGAATAGTCCCCTATACAGGCTTTGCTGTATTCTGGACTTTTGGATAGTTCCTGTGTTGCCCATTTCCTTACTTGGACAAAAGGAAGTTTCATTGCTCACCAGTGGGAGTGGGAAGCCTTGAGCAGCCTATCTGCCCCTGAAGGAGTGACCTCAGCACAAGAATCTGTAGTAATTGGCCGTTTTGGGCCATTTCTAGCTCTTTGAAGTTCCCTGCATAAAAAACCCGCTTTAGCGCTGCATTGCGCGATTGTGGCAGCATCGGGCAGTGGCGGTTAATTGGGTTTAAACTATTCCCGGCTCCACAAAGTCTGCTCTTCACTTTTTCCCTTAGAACTGCTCTATTCTCTCAAATTAAACACCCTATACTCAATCTAAGGCCCAGCACTTGCACAAAAAAGCAATTTTACAAGTTAGCACTAATAAACTAAAAGCACTACATCCTCATAGACTCTTTACGGTCACCTCGTCCCCCATTGGTCCTTTTTAATTCAGTGATAAGAGTTCCCCGTATTACTCTAGCATGTCCAAAGGTCAGTTAATGGTTTCCTCTCCAGTCCAGCTGGTGAATCTGGGAATCTTGAGGTAATGTTACAACTGTCTCATGTTCACGGACAACCCTCTCCTCCTCCAAATAGGTTCAAATATATGAGAGATGCAACTATATAGCCAAACTGGAGGCTGAACTCTCTCAACTCAGAACTGGTGTAACCAGTCAGGAGGAGAAGGTAACCTCACACAACACAAATCCAGTCTCACATAGTCCTACAACATCAGCAAACCAAATACATAAACACACAAAAACATACTCAGAGGCTCTAAATAAAAATCTGCCTAAGCAGCAGAGAACTCCAAAGCAGACATCCAAGCAAACGCTACCACAGAACAAAACACGTGCAACACATAGTCCACAAAGTCAGTGTGCCAAGCAGTCACAGCCCTTAAGGCTGAATAACACACCTGATACACTCGTAATAGGTGATTCTATAGTCAGACACACTGATGTCCCGCTCACCAGGCTGAACAAAGAGAAGGTCACAGTGAGCTGCCTGTCGGGTGCTAGGATCCGCCACATAACGCAAGCACTCAGGTCACTCCAAAGTAAGTACAAATATGACTCAGTCATAGTACATGCTGGTGTGAATGACCTGAGATGTACCTCCCTCAACTACATGAAAAGAGACATAGAGGAGCTCTCTGATCATGTAGCCCAGGCCGGTATGACCCTGACTTTTAGTAGCATATTACCCTCACCTAGAATGATGCCGCAGTACAAAGACAAAATGATCGATTTTAACAACTGGCTAAAATTTTGGTGTCATTCAAAGGGGATCCAGTGTCTGTCAGCCTGGGATGACATGCTCAACATGCCACGTTGCTTCACTAGGGACGGCTTGCACCTGTCACCCCTTGGCTTTCGGATATTAGCAAAGGCTCTTGCCACCCCCATAGTGCCTTTTTTAGGCAAGGCTCAAAAGACAAACCCACCTTCATAAACAGCAAAATGAACAAAAAATTAAGGGTAATGCTGCTAAACGCCAGAAGTCTAAACCTCAAGATGCATGCACTCGAAGCTCTCATCAGTATGAAGAACATTGACATATGTGCATGACAGAAACCTGGTTCAAGGCTCCAGAGAGCACCCCAGCACTACTAGGTTGTACCTCATACCATGCTTTTCGGCCCCAAAACTCAGACTGAACCACAAAAGGAGGGGGAGTATCCATTTTTATCAAGGATACCCACACCTCCAGGTTAGTGGTGTTGCACGAAGCATCGGAGACCATCCATGTGCAACTAACAGTGGGCAAAACTGCTTTTCAGTTTATAGCATGCTACAGACCACCCTCTCAAAATCAGGAATCCCACTCGGCTTTCGTGAAAACATTGGAGAACATTAAGATCTCCCCAAACACCATCATATTGGGTGATTTCACCTACCCAAACATAGACTGGGAGCATTACTCAAGCCCCAACACCCTAGCCCAAAGGTTCCTGGAATTTATAAACTCAAATGCCATGGAACAACAAGTCATCACTCCCACAAGAGGGGATAACATACTCGACCTGATCATTACCAACATGGGGACTCTATGCTCCATACCAGAAGTAAACCCCTCATTGGTAAGATCAGACCATAAATTAATCTCACTAGATATCCAAAACCTGTCCCCACCCCCAGCCCAGAAACCCACAGTGAAAAACTTCTCAAAAGTGAACTTCACACTTCTCAAAACAGAGGTGGAATCTTTCAAGGGGAAACTACGGCCCAAACAGCTGAATCCTTCATAAACGCATTCTATGGACACCTCCAGGAATGCATGGATCATGCTATCCCTAACAAAACCAAGGCCCAATCATCCAAAGGCAGGCGTCCAGTCTGGTGGACCCCAGCCATAAACAAGCTGTACAACAGAAGAAGGAAGCTACTACATGACAGAGCAAAATCCCTAAAAGGGAAGGCATCTCTGATGAGTACTAGCAAAAAATTACGATCCCTCATAAAATCCTCCAAGGCCAGCTTCGAGAAAAAAATTGCACAGGACACTAAGGGCAATCACAAGGCTTTTTTTAGCTATTTTAGGAACCTGGGGTGCAACTCCCAGATATGCTCAGAGTTGATTCTAAATGACAAAAAATTCACGGAACCCACAGACATTGCCAACATCCTGGCAGACAGGTTTAGTGCAAACTTCTCCCCCCCCCAAAAGAGCAAATATCTATCCCAGCAGAGTGTAGCCCCCCCCCCTAGCATCACAGATGCTCAGGTGAAAGCCGCCCTCTCCAAAGCAAAAAACACTGCTTCAATGGGACCGGACGGTGTCCCGGGTTGCGTACTACACGAACTCCAAGAAGAACTAAACCCTCATGTAAAAATGCTATACAATCTCAGCCTTACTACAGGATATGTACCCAATGAATGGCGTACAGCAACAGTGGTCCCTCTCCACAAAGGTGGTGCTTCGACGGACCCTGGAAATTACCGCTCCATAAGCCTGACTAGCCTAGTCTGCACGGCTATGGAGAGGATCATCATGGAACTCATAAACAATGACATTGGGGACCTACAGACACTAGATCCTACCCAATTCGGCTTTGTCAAGGGCAGATCCTGCCTCTTGAACCTGGTCGACTTCTTTGAAACAGTCACCAAGGCCATAGATGAAGGGAAGGTAGTCCACACAGCCTATCTGGACCTCGCGAAGGTATTTGACACAATACCCCACTCAAGCATCATAGATAAGCTATCCAGCTTAAATATAAACCCCTATGTCACAAGATGGGTTACAAACTGGCTCAAAGACAGAACCCACAGAGTCAGAATTGCTGGAGCCATGTCTGACTCAAAACCGGTTACAAGTGGTGTCCCACAAGGCTCAGTCCTGGGACCTCTCTTGTTCAGTATATATTTTTCCAACGTATAGGCTAACACAGGAGGACTGTGGCTGACCAACTTCGCAGATGACTGCAAACTGGGAGCCATAAATGACTCTTCAGCTGACACGAGCATCCTTCAAAAAGGTCTCACAGAGATGGATAACTGGTGCCAGAGCCACGGTCTAAAGCTAAATGCCAAAAAGTGTTTAGTCGTACCCTTTGGCAAAAACAAAGTACCCACAAATTACCACATAGGTGGAAACCCATTAAGTACGGAGGAAGTAATCAGGGATCTGGGGACCCAAGTTGATAGTAATCTCTCCTTTGACAACCACATTGCCAAAGTGGTTAGAAAAACCTTCTACATAGCCCATCTTATCATGAAAGGATTCACTTCTAGATCAAAGGAGGTCATAGTGCCCCTTTATGCAGCCCTAATCAGGCCCATAATAGAATACAATGCCCCTTTTGGGATGTACCTTACCCGATACCTGCAGCAACTAGACAGACCCCAAAAGTACCTCACAAAAAGAGTCAAAGGACTCAAACAGATGCCATATGCTGCTCGGTTAAAAAAACTCCAGCTCTACTCAGTTGCATACCGCCTACTTCGAGGTGATCTATGCCTGACATATAAAGCTATGTCCAACCCAGAATTAATGAACTTGCTCCACCTCAGAAAATCCAAATCCCTTAGAGCTACGCGCTCGAGGGATCTAAACTTCTGCAAAGAAATAAATAGAGCATGTTGGAGGGATAGATTCATAACCCAGAGGCTCCCCTTGCTCTGGAATAGAATCCCAGTCCATGTTAGGCAGAGCCCCTCACTGACTCTCTTCAAGAAAAATCTTGATGAGTGGATGGGGGATCGTAGGTTTACCCCGGGGATTACTTCAGTGTCACTACTAGACAGAGGCATGGTAAACTAACCTTAAAAAAAGGGCACGGTAAACTCGAATCAAAGGGTGGCGAAAGCCAAACACACTCGGGCTAGGCTTATAAATGCCTCAGGGCAGATAGCCTAGTATGAACCTATGAACCTATAACAGGTGCCTGTTTGTCTTATATGATAGTTTGGGGAGCAGTGATGGAAAGTGGTTTGACTGGGCAAACAGAATTCAGAGCAAAAGTGCTCTGCTACTTTGATGATGGCTTCCATATCAGAATAAGGGATACTTTTCAGTATCAGCTCAGAGCAGTACTATGTGTTACATCTGAAATTCCTAATATATCTAAAAGATGGTTTTATGGCTGCTTTTGGTGGTGGTGGCAGTCACATTTTTTAGTGGTATGCTTGAAATTTTTGCTAGCCCACTCTGGGTCTTTTTATGCTGGGGTAGAAGAAAAGCTAGTGCATAATGACAAAAGCTCTTACTACACAAAACTGCACTCTAGCCAGAAACAAACCCCCCAAAAATTCTGGAATTCCATCTCATCTCTCCTGAACCTTGGTACAGAAAACAATCCTTGTCCCCACCCTGACAAACCTCCTCATGAAATTACCTCTCTTTTTAACTCATTCTTTATAGACTCAATAGCCAATATTACTTCTAGCTTCCCTCATGACAAGGAGAGCATAAGTGACCCTGCTTCACCAAAAACCTCCTCCACCTTCCCCATCCCTACAAGCACCACCTCCACCCCTGAACTCAACCCCCAATCTACCCCTAATTTCACTATCTACCCCATTTCTATCACAACCATTAAAAGATTACTCCTTAAGCTCAAACCCTGCTCTAATGCTCCAGACAATTTGCTCCCACAAAGACCACAGCCGAAGCCATTGCTTTCCCTACAAGTATCCTAATCAACAGATCCAGCCAAGAATCATATGTGCTCATATTATGGAAGAAAGCCTTCATTCTTTCTCTTCACATAGGTGTTAAAAACAATGATATCTCCAACTTTCAATCAATGTCTTTCCTGTCCCCTAGCTCTAAAATCTTGGAAAAGTGCATTTACATTCAGCTAATGGCCCACCTACTTCAGAACCACCTCCTGTCTTCAACACAACATTCATACCCAGCCACAGTACTACAACTGCCCTTATTTCTTTTCTGGATACTATTAACAGGGCGTGTGATAGTAGGAAAATAGTATTTACCATATTCTTAGATCTTTTTAAAGGCATTTGATGCAGTTTACCACCCTTTGCTGCTATCACAACTGTCTAAGTTTTGTCTCTCCCCCTCCACTCTCAACTGGTTCACAAGTTATTTAAGAGACAGACAACAAGCTGTCAAATGGCAAAACTCTATATCTTCCTATCTTCACACCCCCACTGGAGTTCCTCAAGACTCCGTACTTGGTCCCCTCCTATTCAATATTTTCATTAACAATTTCCACACTACTATGACCAATGTGGCCCTTATACAATATGCAGATGACTCAACCATCATCTGCATAGCTGACTCTCTTTCTGAACTCCAAACAACTTAAAACCAAAACAGCCTCCTCTACCACTGAATCCTGACTACTTAAACAACACCTAGCCCTTAACCCTAACAAATCCAAGATCATGAAACAAACACCAAAGTCACCACACCAATAATAATCCAAGATCATGCTGTTCACTCCCCAAAAATCAACCCTGTTGGACAAAGACATGTTTAATATTCACTCCCAAACCAAATCACTGACAGAAATTGTTAATCACACAAAACTCCTGGGGAGTAACCATAGATGAACATCTAAAATTTGATATTCACCTGCAACAAAACAAAAAAAAAAATCAAAAACTTGGAATGCTGTATAGGCACAACCATTTCCTCAGACCCACTACCAAACAAACACTTGCCTCTACTTTCCTGCTCCCTTCCCTTATGTATGGCACCCCTCTACTTACCAACCTCCAAACCACTCTAAAATCCAAGCTCGAAATTTATTATAATAACATTGCAAAAACTCCTCCCATCACTGTACGGCTCTTCTCTCCCTAAAATGGCTTGACATACCACATTACCTCAACTATCTGCAAATTTCTACTGCTCACAAACTTATCTTCAAACCTTCTGACTGTCCCGTCCTTAGTTCTATCTTCACTTTCTACCTCCCAAATAGGCCCCTTAGATCTGAGAATCAGCAACCACTTCAGGTTCACAAACCAAACCTGCCACCTGGCCAACTTCTCTTCTCCCACTCTTTAGCCAAGAATTGGAATGCTCTACCATGTGCTATCAGAACAATCCAAAATCCTGCCTACTTCAAAACGTGTCTCCACGCTTACCTTCCCTCCATCTGGAACTGCTCCTGTACTCAACCCCCTTAAATACCTATCTCTAATTCACTCCCCACTTCTATGCTGTCACTTATCTATAAATCCTCTATGCAATACTTACCTTAAAAAAAAATAAATGAATAAAAGATTTTGCTAAATGGGCTCTCAACTTTATAATCCAATATTGTTAGATAATGGTATACTACCAATGTACATAATTTTCTTTGCACTGAATTGTTTTCAGCTTTGTTATCCAATATTGTTAGATAATGCTATACAACCAATTGTTGTTTTATGTTGTAATTTTTTGTGATTGTTCTTTTTATTGTACAGAGGAGCTTTTCTCCCCAGGCCTCCACTGAAAAATGGCTCTGTATGGTCCAGTGAACTTTCCCAGTTAACAAACTGCAAATAAATAAATAAGAGTAAGTAGGTATTTCCTGGTTATGCTTCTCCTTTATAAGAGAATTCTACCCCATGCATGAATCTTTGAATTTACCATTATACTTATACAGTACCACAGGGAGAGCATGGAAAATGGAGGAGGCTGGCCCAGGTGCAAGCTGTTAATTGCTGAGCAGAAAGAGTCAGTACCTGCACTCATTCAAGCAGTCACAGGTGATATCACCCCTGTTTAGATGATTGCCTTATAGATGTTAGTAACTGTAGCAATAAGCTAGGAGAATTTCAGGACATTTTATTTTGGATCTCAACTTGGAAGATGACAGAATGGATGCTTTTTTTTTCTTTAACTTGCAAAATATATTTGTGTGTGTGTGTGTGTGTGTGTGTGTGTGTGTGTGTGTGTGTGTGTACGTGTGCGTGTGTGCGTGCATGTGTGCGTGTGCGTGCATGTGTGTGTGCGTGTGTGTGTGTGTGTGTGTGTGTGTGTGTGTGTGTGTGTGTGTGTGTGTGTGTGTGTATCAATATTGTTCTTAACTGTGGGTTAGACAGTACTAGTCTAGAAACTGTCCAGAACTCTAACTGAACTAGCTGCAATCTGCTGTTTTGATGGTTAAGAACAGATGCCGCAGTACAGTTGTTTAGTGAATCAGTCAAATGACATCAGCAATAGTGGCCATGTCTGAGTATTGTGTCATTCTGAGCAACATAACTGAACTGCAGTTTGTATCACTGAAATTAGTAAATGTAAGTATTAATTACACTTGACTCATGGTTGCTTACTGAATTTTAATGAAAAACATAAGTCAGTCCTTTTGATGTGGCATGTGATTTTACTGTTGAAATACTATTTCTGTTTTGGAACAGTGCCTCTAGTGAGCAGTTTGGATGATGACCAGAGATAATAGAGCTGTGATGCCCACCACTGCTAACAATATGTGATGGCCACCAATATGTGTCATCCCCATGCTGGGACAGTAATCCTCACCACTGACACTGGAGAGGGATGTGCACATGGAATACAAATGGATACACTCAGTATTTTCCAGATGCAGACCTCTCTGCATCAAGTACAATTTCCCTTAAGAGTACACAGGATCACACTCAGCTCGGGGTCTGGATGTCTCTATATCTGTCCCCCTCCAGATCCCCAGTAAGACTCCCCACTGGTACAGCTATAGGGTTAAGTCCTCAGCTGAGTGTCCAAGCCAAGTTCTCCAGCACCCTCTCTGTAAACCCAGTGCTTCATGTCCCTGCTCCCAAGTAGCTGACACACACTCTTTAAGATGTAATACCCCCCCCCCCACACACACACACACACACACACAAACACATACCTGGGAAAGACTGGCACAGATTACCCACTCTACTAACTTTGCCCAGACTATAAGGAAGGTAGATTCACTGCCACCAGTCAGTACTATAAGGCTCTTAAAAGGGTGTCCAATTATGCTGTGTAATATTAATACTAATATAAGCAGTAGTAGTTCACAAAGACAGCTAGTCCTTCTGGAGTGTCCCACACAGTGTCACCAAATAAATTTAAGCACTTTCAAAGGTTAAATAATTTTTACAAGGATCAGCCACAATAACAGTTCAAATATATTTAATAATAAACAATAAAAAGCATGAAAATACTGAATATATATATTTACAGTAAACCACAGAGTTCAAATCACAGAAAATATTGAAATGAATATTGATAGACAGACTCATACAAATAAAGAAAAACACTCTCTGAACTAATCTTCACTCTATTCTGACTGAATCTCAGAGAATTTTACTGTTCCCTAGTTAAGTTACTTACTACTGCAAGGCAAGATGCTGTGGGTAAGGGTCTTTCTAGTCAGGCATTTCAAATGGAACACTCAATACTCTGAGATTTCGCTTGGTAATATCTAAAATATAATTTCGAAGAGGGCTGGTAGAATGACCTCATCTGGTTACTTGACTCTAGGTTCTCACAGTATTCCCCTTTGAAGCTGAGACAGGAATTTAGCACAGATAGCCAAAATACACATCCAAATGTTTATGGTAGTGTCTGGGGCCTCCCCTCATTTCAATGAGCTAATAAACAAAGGTTGTTTCCCAGCCCTATCATTTCAGGTCCTATTCAGCACTGTGGGTGTTGTTTTAATGGTAAACAGCTTATTTACATTTCCCTTATTTTTTCTTAAATTAGGCTAGCTGGTACATTTAATTCAGCTGCAATAGTACATGTACATTTATTTTCATTTCAGCAGAGTGGACTGTTGATACATTTTAACACAAGCAAAGCTTACCAATACATTTTCAGCAAAAACATCTATACAAATCAGTTTGATATACAAATGACATACAGTTCTAATACATTTGTAACACAAGCATCTTGTGTAAATCAGTTTGATATTCAAAGGACATATCATTCTACCATAGTCATGGAGATATTTAATAACAAGTAGCCTTAATTTCCAGAATACCTCTCTTTTTCCTGATGAAAAATAAAAAAAGAATCATCAGATTGATTACAGTAAGACTGGCAGATAATCATGTAAACAGAAGGGATAGAATTCCTGAAAAAAACTCTCTAATATAGAACACTGCCACAGTGATATGCATTCTAAGCTCAACCATATAAAGACATTTTCTTCATATCTGAAAGAAGCATTTCCTTAGAAGAAAGATCCAAGAAAGATTACCATACCATTAGAGATTTGGGAAGAACTTATCAATAACATATTGACTGAGGAGGTACAAGAATTGTATTCTTGGTTTAATAAAAATGTATACAGTATGGGATTTTTGCCAATTAAAAAAACGTCCAATGGAAAATATCATGAAACTACTTAAATCTAGCAATAAATATAACCTGATAATTAAACAAATCTTAATATCAATGTAGTTGAGCAAGATGTCGAGTTAGCACAACAAGTTCTAAAACTGTTCTTATGTAAAAAGAAAATATCAAATACATATAAATTAATAGCAAATATTAAATATGAAAGTACTATTCTTTTTTCAAAGTTTTAGGAAAGAAAGGATAACACCATAACAGACAATCAAAAGGAATTAGCTATTAGAAATACTATGAAACTGATACCATACAAAAAGTTAATATACACAGATCATGATCTTCAACAATGCCTACCATACACCTGTCCACCTTAACAAATTCAACCCATCCAAGTCACCCTATTGCTCCTTCTGTCCTAACAAAGAGGCAGATATCCTCCACATCTTTTGGAGCTGCAAAACAGTTTATAAACTATAGTTCTTACTTAGATTCCTTTTAGAGAAATCAGGGTATTCAAAATTCACATTGTCATGGGAAACAGCTATATTGCATATATTCAAATGCAATAATAATAATTTCTCTAAACACATTATAATAACACTATCCACCCTATTAAAAGCTCACATAGCAAAAAACTGGATAGACAGATCAAGACTAACCTAGTCAGAATACAAAAGCATGGCGAAAAAACATATATTGGCCAATAAGCTTTACAGAAAAAGTCAAAAGAACGCAACCTACTATCAAAGGTACTGCAAAGCATTAATTGATATACTGTTATAAACAGTATGTTAAATACTAATTATATAAGGATAGTAAACACATCACTTTGTTGAGATTAGTAACCACAATAATTAAGGTGACATGTTTGTATATATGTATATAAGGCTCAGTAGAGTAGATTGTTATCATTATATAGGTTGATGTTATACCTCTAATATTGCTCGCAGTTGTAAAATAATGTACAAGAGAACTGCTATATGATAAAAGCTCTTAGACTAACTTATAATATAACCATATCCTCATAGTAACACAAATGGTAATTCTACCTAATTTGAATGTTAATGAGAAAAGTGGGCAATAAATATTATTACATGGTTATGGTATGTACTCTGTAACGTCAACTGTACCACATGTATATGTCTTGTTATCTTTTCTGCATATTTTATGAACAAATATTTAATAAAAGGAAATTTGATAAAAAAATAATTTTATTCTTGGTTCCCTTCTGCTTCATTCTTTCTGATTTACATCTGTCCCAAGGCTGTGCTAGAAATTTTTAATCTTGTATCTTGTCCTTCCAGGGCCTTTAATATTATGTTGTATACAAAGAATGCAAGAGTCCTTTTTTCCTCCAGATTCATCCCTGAGGCTACAGTCAATAAAATTATTAAGTGCAACAGAATATTTCCAATTTCTTAGCTGCTAGAAACAGAAACCACTTCAATGGCTTGGGTATAATTTGATATTTTCAGTTGATTTATCAAAAGAGGTCACGTCATAAATAATTACTATGACAGCTAAAATTAAAGTTGTTGGTTCAGTGTGGCGTCAAATTTAAAATGGCATGGACTTCTACTGCAACTTTTTGTGGAAATTGTTCAAATATAAATATTTGAATGCTTTACAAATGTCACAAATATTAAAGATATATTTAGTCAAGATTAATTTATGTCTTATGTAACATTTATGCCATGCTTGAGGCAGATTTTATTAACTGAATGATATATGATTTCACCTTCCCTACTTAGTGTCTGGCCAGATATTTGCCTTCTCTTCATAATTTGATGAATGGATGGAAATTACATCCTT
Source organism: Protopterus annectens (assembly GCF_019279795.1). Lineage (NCBI taxonomy): Eukaryota > Metazoa > Chordata > Ceratodontiformes > Protopteridae > Protopterus > Protopterus annectens. Next base: position 451,650,037 of record NC_056735.1, read on the forward strand.
AGTGCAGATATAACAAGATGTAGGCGTAACAATTTTAAAATTCTGAACTGATGTTTATCCCTTTTCTTCCAATAATGCCAGTGCTTACGCATGGAAATTTGTGTGGTTGTTTGATAATTTCTTAGTTAATCTGTTACTTTCTAAATATATGCCTGATAGCTATCTAGCTGGTTTTAATACTTTAAGTAATTAGATTTCAGAGGGAACAGTTGCTGGGTGGCAGCAAATCAACTTTTATTTTTTTCATTAATTAATGACTATGAATATGCTTGTGACTTAAGTACTAGTTGTCAGCAAGTGTTAAGTATTTTAATAGGAACATTTTTGTTTCAATATTATTACCATGAAGTCTGTCACCTGGAAGGTATGAAAGGGAGATGTTCCTTATTCATGTTCATGCTTCTGTTTTATGAAATGCTGCTTTGCCATATTGTCCTGTGTGCCCTCCTCTCCTTGACAATTTGCTTTGGCATGTGGATCATGCATATGGATATCTGATGTTTGGTTTAAAGTGATTGTGTAACATGGGGATCACATATTTGAGTTAATGGCTGGAGGTTTCCAGTTATTTGACCTGATCCTCAGTTCTAATTCCCCAAAATGTTAGTACACCTACGGTGGATATAAAAAGTTTACACACCCCTGTTAAAATGCGAGGTTTTTGTGTTATAAAAAAATTAGACCACAATAAATAATTTCAAAACATTTCCCACCTTTAATGTGACCTATAACCTGTACAATGCAATTGAAAAACAAACAAATATGTTAGGGGAAAAAATATAAAAAATAAAAAACGTACAATATGCTCATTCCATAAGTGTGTACACCCTTAAACTAATACTTTGTTGTGTGTGCACACCCTTAAACTAATACTTTGTTGAAACACCTTTTGATTTAATTACAGCATTCAGTCTTCTTGGGTACACACCTGTCATCAATTAAAGAGACTCTGATTAACCCCAAATAAAGTTCAGGTGTCCTAGTAGGATTTTCCTGACATTTACTCAGTTGCCTTCTACAGCAAAAGCCATGGTTCACAGAGAGCTTACAAAGCATCAAAGAGATCTCATTGTTGATAGGTATCAGTCAGGAGAAGGGTACAAAAAAATTTCCACAGCATTGGATATACCATGGAACACAGTGAAGACAGTCATCAAAAAGTGGAGAAAATATGGGACAACAGTGACATTGCAAAGAACTGAAAGTCCCTCCAAAATTGATGAAAAGACAAGATAAAAACTCATCAGGGAGGCTGCCAAGAGACCTACAGCAACACTGAAGGAGCTACAAGAATTTCTGGCAAGTACTGGTTTTGTACTACATGTGACAACAATCTCCTGTATTTTCCATATGTCTAGACTGTGGGGTAGGGTTGCAAGACGGAAGCCTTTTCTTAAACAGAAAAACATCCAAGCCCAGCTAAAATTTGCAAAACAATACATCAAGTCTCCTAAAAGTATATGGTAAAATATGTTCTAGTCTGATGAGACCAAGGTTGAACTTTTTGGCCATAATTCCAAAAGGTAAGTTTGGAGCAAAAACAACACTATGCATCACCAAAAGAACACCGTCCCCACGATGAAGCATGGTGGTGGCAGTATCATGCTTTGGGGTTGCTTTTCTTCAGCTGGAACTGGGGCTTTAGTCAAAGTGGAGGGAATTATGAACATTTCCAAATACCAGTCACTTTTGGCCCAAAACCTTCAGTTGTCTGCTAGAAAGTTGAAGATGAAGAGGAATTTCACCTTAGAAAATGACAATGACCCCAAGCATACATCCAAATCAACAAAACAATGGCTTCACCAGAAGAAAATTAAAGTTGTGGAATGGCCTAGCCAGAGCCCAGACCTAAATCCAATAGAAAATCTGTGTGGTGACTTGAAGAGGGCTGTGCAAAAGAGAAGCCTTCGCAATCTGACAGATTTGGAGCACTTTTGCAAGGAAGATTGGGCAAATATTGCCAAGTCAAGATATGCCATGCTGATTGACTCCTACCCAGAAGACTGAATGCTGTAATTAAATCAAAAGGTGCTTCAACAAAGTATTAGTTTAAGAGTGTGCACACTTATGCAACCAGTTATTGTACGTTTTTTATTTTTTTATATTTTTCCCCTAACATATTTGTTTGTTTTTCAATTGAATTGTACAGGCTATAGGTCACATTAAAGTTGGGAAAAGTTTTGAAATGATTTATTGTGGTCTGATTTTTTTATATATCACAAAAACCTGGCATTTTACCAGGGGTGTGTAAACTTTTTATATCCACTGTATCTACTACTCATAGTATTATTGACAGTGTATCTGTACCTAGCTGAGTTAGTCACTAACCACCTTTTGATATTTTGAGTCAGTTAATGAATACCATTATTATACTTTTTTGCTCACTAATAAACAAAGGTAGTGTGGCTTTTCAACATAAACCAAGCCAAAACAACGAAAAAAAGCCATTGAGTAGTATGCAGTACAAAATCCAGTCCAACACGAAAGTGACACCATCCACGTATACACTGAACGCTTTTATTAAATAAACATCACATGCGTTTTCGTCTTTTACTAAAAGACTTCATCAGATAAAATAACCTACAAACTTTCAGCTTTTTATATTATGCTTACATTCAATTGACCTATAAAACACCAACTCTTTATTTAAAATCAACCAGTCAATTTCCTTTCTTATCTCATGAATATTAAAACCAATTCCAAAAAAGGAAACTCGTATGTTTACCATATTATAAAACAATTATAGTAAATAGATATTCATGTGAATTACTTAACATTGTGTTTAAAAATCTTTGGGAAAGTTCATTTTTTCAAAATATAAACATAAAAATGTATGCTGTAGTGACATGTATGCAGAACTCTATAAACACTAAGAACTGCAATAAACTTTTTTGCTCACATTATAAACTTCTTGATGTATCTTCCTCATTAGATCAGCAAGATACGTCACATATTATTTTACTTAGCTTTGATAACAAAGACTTTATATTCAGGTGAATAGTGTTGCTGTCTAGTTCATTTTAGCTTTGGTCACTGTGATATGGGTTTTGAAGACCCAGGCTAGTTATGTATATTGTGACAGTGCCTGCTGAGCCTGTCAAACAGACTGCATTTTCTGGAGTTACATCTGCTTGTTTTACAATTTGGGTTGCCTTTACCTGAGGGTACATCATAGAAGAGAAATATCAAGTACCCGAGGCAAGCAGGCAAATCATAAAAAGGATCTCCATAATAAGTAATAAGAAACATCTGCTTCTTGGGTTTTATCTTGCCAACTACCTCTAGAGAGAGATTCATAACCTCCATGTGTAGAGAGAGAGAGAGGGAGTTCTGAAGGGGAGTCTGCAGTGAGCTGCAGTTATAGGACAAAGGAAATTTGAAAGGTGGAAGAGCAATTGGAGCTGTTGTTATATAAAACAGAAGCTAATGGAATTAACCCTCCCTGTCTGTAAAGAGAGGTGAAAAGACTGGCATTTGAACAAACTGATTTGCTGACTGAAAAGCAGCCACATTGATCTGAGCTTTGCAAATAATATACATGCATTGAGTGAAACAGACTAGTAGTGCTTTCATGACTGTGATTTTGTATTACTTTTCACATTTGCCAATTTAATTAAAGTAACTTTATGTTTTCCATATAACAAAACCTCAATTTAACACTGAGCAAGTGGTTCCAGAGGCTATGTTTTATTATTACAACCACACTAAATTGCGATATTGGAAAAATCATATTCATGAGTCAGTTTTACACAGGATAAATGAAATGAAAGGGAGAAATCTGTATTTACAGGAAAAGAGGCCACATACACCACTTCCCATCAGAATATTGATTAAAATAATGTTGACCTGGTAGACCTCCAGACAAGCCATTTCAATTTGAATAAGTCTCAGTTGGAAGACAATACAGTAAGCAGGGCTTGTGAGTAAAATAACAAGAATATATAGGGAGAAAAACGTGGTAGAACAGCCATACTTTGTACCTTACTTTGAACTAAGAAATAACCTGCTCTACAAGGTAATCAAAGACAAAGAACATGTACAGAACATGTTAGTAGCTCAAGGCCTTTTAGAAGAGCTGTGATAAAGTTACTGCATAACCACATTTTGAGTGGTTATTTATTTAGTTTGTTTACTAGGGTGGTATAATAGGAATGAATTAGGAGCTAGCATTTTAGCTGGAACTTGCTGTCCTTTTACTATAAAGGGCACACAAATATTTGTTTTTGTGCAGTATCCCTTGAATATCAAAGGATAGCAAATGACCCACATTTTAAGAAACCTTTGATAACCATATCTATTATGGATGTCCCTTTGAGTGAATAGCAATAGACATTGTAATTATACATGTAAAATCAACTAAGGGCCATTGACATACCCTGGTTATTTATTTATTGATTGATTGATTAATTGATTTTTATCCCTTGTTGATCAGGTTAGTCCCATTAGGCTACTGGTCTGTATTCAGGGGAAAACTGAGGTGGTATTTACGCTACTAGGATAAATTTGGCCAAGGCATCAGGGAGAGACTTCCCATACTCTGGAACAAACTACCTATCTATATTAAACAAAGTTCCTCATTAGCACTTTCAAGAAAAATCTTGATGATTGGATGGGAAATAGGAAATTCACCCTGGGGATCACCTCTGTGGCTCTACTTGGCAGGGGCACAGGAAAATAATTTTCTTGGGTGGCGAAAGCCAGGGAACCTTTTTGGCTAGGCTTATATAGGCTCTAGGGCCAATAGCCTAGTACCTACCTATGAACTTCCCCTACTTGTCATACAAGTGATTGCATGGGGACGCAATTCAGTCTGGTGCTTCCTGTCTTCCTTTCTTCCGCTCTGAGTGAGGAGGCGGCTTGGAGAAGCAGGAAGCATAGAAGAGAAGGAAAGTGTGGTAGTTGCTATGGAGAAGGGAAATGCTGTTAATTGAACAGCTGTTGAAGCTAACATGATGGAGTAGGAGTTGGAAGAGGCCAGGAAGGAGAAGAATAGCAGCAGTAATTTAAATGAGGTGAAAGGAGGAGAAATGGGCAGAGGATGGCACAGTGCTGGATTCCAAAGATATTTTTTGGCAGAATCTGTTTGCAATGGCTATTTCTATAGCAGAATGTGTTATTGCACCCCTCCAATTGGGATGGCTACAGGATGTCTACTTAAAAGAATTAGTAGATCAAAGCAAGCCAGAAAGCAAAAAGGAAACATCATGGGGAGAGAGATAATGGAAAGAATTCAAGTGAATGAAAATGCACAAGAGAAGAAAGAAGAAAAGAAATTGTACGCACAGACAGTGAGAGAGAGTAAAACAAAAAGAAGGAAAAATGTAGAAATTAGAAGAACATTTTATGTAAGGATAAGCAACAAGATGGAGAAGGAACTAGACAGGTGTGAGGTATGGGAAGGAGTCATAGCACCACTGGGGATAGAACGCGGAGAGGTAAGAGCCTTTATTTGTATTAATAAGGATACATTCTCTGACATTTTCTTTGAAGAGGCTCAACATATGGAAAAATTTATAGAGCAATATAATAAAAGAAAAGACATTAATCCATCCATATGTAATACAGGCTTTTAACAGAGAAGCCAAAAAAAAAGCGTTTGTGAAATTTAGAACTGAAATTGAAATAAATGATTTGAAAGAACATTTAAAGACTACATGTAGAGATGTCACAAAAATATATGATAATAGAGGCTTATGGACTGGGGGGTGGGAATGTGCTGTAACATTGAAAATGCAAGATGAAAAAATTGTGCATTTACCTAGTATAATTAACACTGAAGGAAACAAGTGTATGGTGAGATATCGGGGACAGCCTAAGACATGTTTTTATGTGGCAAGGCTGATCATTTAATTAACAATTGTGATAAAAGAAAATGTTTTATATGTGGAAAAATGGGACATGAAAGAAAGAAATGTGAACAGAGTGTATAAAATGTGAATAGATAGGTCATTCTTGGATGGATTTCACAGAGCTAGAAAAACATATGCAGTGGTGCAGCGGTAGCATTTTCACTTCACAGCAAGAGATTCTCCGGTTTGATTCTCGGTTCGCATGTCTTCTGTGCAGAGTCTGCATGTCCTCCATACATTAGTGTGGGTTTCCTCCAGGTGTTCCGGTTTCTTCCCATGCTACAAAGACATGCATCTGGAGCATTTCTCCTCAGGCCTCCGCTGAAAATTGGCTTAGTTCCAAGTTAGATTTTCCCAGTAAACAAATGTTAAATAAATAAAATAAATAAATAAAAAGAAACATTAGTGCAGGGATACAAAAAGGAGGAAATTGTATTAGACACTATACAGGAAATACAAAGTGAACAAGTAAATGAAGTCAAAGTAACAGTGGATGTGAAAGAGAATATGAATGAAATTAAAGATGAGGAAGGAAATGAAGAAGAAGAAATAAGTAATTCAAGTGGTGAAGGAGAAAGTAAATGGGTAAAAACCAAGAAATGAAAGAGGTTCCATAGGTGAAAGAGAAAAAGATAGGAAACATAAGTTCAAAAATGTAACTACAGGGGAAGAAAGGAAAAGGATGAAGATAAAATTCATTCAGTATAGTGAAATTCTTGGCCATTTACGTCAACAGCATGAAGAATATTCATCACAGGATAGGAGTACTAGAATGGTGTATGACATTAGATATGGATACCATAACACTTACAGACATTAGAATAACAACAGATGAAGAAAGAGAACAAATAAATGGTTTATGGAAAGGCAAAGTAATTTGGAATTTAGGTGGTGAAAAATGCACTGGTATAGTCATTCTGTGTAAAGAATGGATGGATATTTTAGATTATACAATAGTACTCACTGGAAGAATAGTAATATTAGATGTACGGTATAAAACTCAAGTTTATAGAGTAATTACACTTTACGCATATACCTTACAGAAACAAAGAGAAATCATGTTTAGAAAAATAATGGATCATGTAAGAAATCGTAATGGGGGACTTTAACTGTGATTTAAGACACAGATGTAAAGAAGGACCAGATGCTAGAGTAATTCTAGATATGATGAATGTAATAAAATGTACTTATGGGAAAATAAGAATTGGACATGCAAAAGAAGCAATTTAGGAAGTGAAATTGACTATTTTATAGTTTCAGACAGCTTGATTGTACTACATCAAGGATGTAAAAATCACAGGATTTTCAGACCATTTAGCCATATGGATAGAGATACGAGAAAGAAGGAATTATATAAAGATGAGCAAAGGAAGAAAAATAATTAATGAGTTATAATTGAAAGGCAAAGGGCATAATGCTACAATTATGCAAGATCACAGAAGTATGAAATCATTTTATAAAGACTGGAGGAACTGGTTGATCAATTTGAAAGAAAAATATAGAAAAGAACTATTAAAATGGCAAAACTTGAAAAGAATACAGGATTTTGATATAAATAAGGAAATTAGTAACCAAATATTCAAAAACATAGCAAATAACAGTGAAGAGTTTATAGAAAAAGAAAGAAAGCTGTATGAAATGAATCAAGAAAAAAATGAAAGAAGATTGTTTAAAGAAAGACACTTTTCTGCAAGGAAAGAAAGAAAGAAAGAAGTAGGACCATACTTAAGTAAAATGGTTAAAGAAAATACAAGAATAATGAGAGAATTAAAAGATGGAAAAGGCAACATAGTAAATATACAAGAAACATTATGAAAACAATCAAAGAATATATAGTAGAGACATTTCCAGTAAGTGACATTACATTAAAAAATAGATGGGAATTAAACAAGTTAACTGAAGAGGGCAATAAAAGAATGGAGGAAAATATTACAATAATAGAATTAGAAAACATACTTAAGACAGTAAATGTAGAATCAGCTAGAGGAATAGATGCAACTGAATACTTAATGTACAAAAACATGCCAAATCTGTTGAGAACTGGTGGTCAGAGACACTACATACACAAATGCCATTGATATAGCCAACTTGCTTGCTAACAGATACAGTGAAAACTTCACCCTTCTGTCCCCATCAGTAAATAAGGACATCCCCAGTACCTGCCCCCCTTCCCCTTATATCTAGGGAACAGGTCATCACTGCTCTCTCAAATGCAAAAAATACAGCCTCCATGGGACCTTATAACATCCCAGGCTACATCCTACATTGGACCCAGGCAGGAACTTGCAGCATCATTCGGTGCTCTATTTAATCAAAGCCTGAGTATTGGTTTTGTCCCAGCTGAGAGGAGGACAGCCACTATCATCCCTTTGCACAAAAGTGGAGCATCCACTGATCCAGGGAATTATAGATCCATCAGCCTAACTAGCCTGATCTGCAAGGCCATTGAATGGATTATCATGGACCTCATTAACAAGGACATTAGCAACCTCCAAACACTCAATCCCACACAGTTTGGCTTCATTAAGGGGAGGTCATGTCTGTTAAATTTGGTCAACTTCTTTGAGACAGTCACGAAAGTCATGAACAAGGGGAAGATGGTGCACACTGCCTACCTTGACTTGGCCAAAGCCTTCAACACTATTCCCCACTCAGGCATAATAGATAAACTCTCTCAATTAGGCAGGCATCAATCCATATGTTACTGGATGGGTAGCAAACTGGCTCACTGATAGAACCCACCTAGCCAAAAATGGGGAAGCCACCTCAAGCAGTAGGCCCATAACAAGTGATGTACCCCAGGGATCAGTCTTGGGGCCTCTGTTATTTGGTATATACTTTTCTGAGGTGCAGGCCAAAACCAGTGGGCTATGGCTGACTGAGTTTGTAGACGACTAAGCTGGGTGCTGTCATCAATTCCCCTAGTGATGCAGACATCCTCCAAGAGGGTCTCACCCAAACAAATGACTGGTGCCAGAGTCATAGCCTCAAGCTGAATACCAAAGAATGCATCATCATCCCCTTTGGGGAAAGTGACATCCCCAAAAATTATCACATTAATAACAATATCCTAAACATGCAATCAGTTGTGAGGGATTTGGGCACCCAGGATGATAGCAACCTAACTTTTGAGCACCATGTTGCTTCTGTTGTATGGAAAGCTTTGTACATGGCCCACCTCATAAGTAAGGGTATCTCATCCAGGAACAAGGAGGTCATAACATCCCTGTATTCTTCCCTTATAAGGCCCATTATTGAGTACAATGTCCTTTCGACATGCACCTCACAAAGCACATGCATCAGCTGGAGAGACCACAGAGGTTCTTCACCAGGAGAATTCAGGGCCTCAAACATCTACCATACACAGACAGGTAAAAGCCCTGTCCCTCTACTCAGTTTCATACAGACTCCTCAGAGGTGCCCTCTGTCTGGCATACAAAGCAATCTCAGACCCCGCCTTGATGAGAATGTTGCATATCTGCAAGTCAAGCGCCACTCAGGTGACCCACACGCGTGATATCAAATAGGTCTGTGACATCTATAGGACTTGTTGGCAGGACAGATTTGCGTCCCAGAGACTCCCCCATCTGCAGAATAGACTCCCTCTCCACTTCAAGCAGAGTACCTCAATATCTGTTTTTAAGCACACCCTGGATAACTGGATGGGGAATAGAAAATACACCCCTGGGATTCCACCTGTGACCCTGCTAGACAGGGGCTTTGGGTGCTGACTTGTCTAAACATGGGATAAACTCTTGGCTAGGCTTATAAAGGCCTCAGGGCTAATAACAGGTAAGTTCCTATCAACCTATGATCCTATGATCCTAAGAATGACAAAAAGAATATTTCTTAGAAGTAATGAACAAATTGTTTGAAAAGGTATAAATGATGAAGAGATATACTTAGGGGTAATGAAATTCATATGTAAAAAGGGATAAAAAATGGATATAAGAAATTGGAGAAAATACTAAATAATATACGTAGATTATAAGATTTTCATGAAAATAATAGAAAAAAAGAATAGCAAACAAAGTTAATAAATTATTATCTGAAACACTCTGGAAGTAGAAGTAAGGGAAGTCAAACACCGTTAACATTAATAAGAGAACTGGTAGTTGACATAAACAGAAAAACAGAATTAAAATATTAATAGGAGATGCAAACAAAGCTTTTGACAAAATTCAATGCAAAGCATTGTGGTAAATTTGAGATGAATATAATATAAGCAATAAAATAAATATTCTGAAGTCAGTTTACATGGAAAACAAAGTAAGATTGGTAGTCAATGGATGGATAAGTTAAACTGTAAGACTAACAAGTGGTATCAAACCAGGGTGTCCAACCAGCAACATCTTATTTGCATTAATTATGGATGCAGTGGTCACTGAGATTAATTCAATATTGGAAAAAGCTAAATACCAGACACCAGAAGGAATTATGATTCCAGTTACGTTTTCATATGCAGATGATTTAATGTTAACAGTTAAGCATACAGAATGGATAAAAACAGCCACAGAAATGTTCAATATTACTGAAGATGCTAGGACTGACTCTTAGTAAAGAAAAAAAATAAGGACTAATTTTTTGGTTAAAATACAAGGCATTAAATTTAATGAAGAAAAGATAGAAATCTTAGGAATAAAGTTTGGAAATGAACAAGTTAGGATATTAGATCTTTGCATATTTTGGAGAACATTTTGGCTGTCATATAGGGAAATAAAATAATAAAATAAATAAAATAAAAAAAAAATAAAACATGAGGAGAATAAGAAACAAGAAACACTTTAATGCTACTAGTTTCAAGTCAGCATTAAAAATTTGTAACTGGAAACCCCTCAGAGGGCTTAATCTTGAAGAAGCCATTAACTACTTTAATACCAACTTCCTAAACATCCAAAACTCCCATGCTCCCACTAGAACTGTCAGAAACAAATCAAACTTTTCTCCATGGCTGACCAAAGACACTAGATCCTTGCTTCATGCCAGTGACAAAGTCCAGTCCACCTGGCATAAAACAGGCTCCCTTAAGGCAAGATAAGAATTCTTAGTATTAAGAAATAAAGCAAAGAAAAAAGTAAGGATAGACAAAACAGACTTCTACCACTATGCCCAAATAAAATACAAGAATAAACCCAAAACATTTTGGTCTGCTATAAGTAATATCCTTCAACCAGGACAAACTGGAACCCCCACCCCCACCACCACAAATAACAGTACAAAAGCTACCCAGTTCAACCAATGCTTTACTGAATCCACACTAAAATTCACAAAATCACAACCCCCTCCATCTTCCTCCATTCCTGACCCTGACATTCCAACATGTCATAATGGCTTCAACCTTCAACCTGTCTCCCCCACTATGATAAAAAGGCTACTGAGCAAACTAAAACCCACCTCTTTAGCTACCGATCAGCTCCCAGCAGAATTTCTACAAATAACCACTGAAGCTATAGCATACCGAGTAGCAATCCTCATCAGTAGATCCATCTATGAGAAAACAGTTCCCAGCATCTGGAAAATACCTGTTCATAAAGGTGGGAACTCTAGGGAACTGACAAACTACCATCCTATTGCTATTCTATCCCCCTCTCCAAAATTCTTGAAAGATGCATACACACCAAACTCATGGAATATTTTCATAATCATAATCTACTCTCTAACACTCAACATGGCTTTAGGCCTTATCACAGCACCACTACAGCCCTCATGGCTTTCACTCACACAGTTAATGAGCACAAGAATAATGGCAAATTCATTACTGCTACCTTTCTAGACCTTTCCAAAGCCTTTGATATGGTGAACCACAGCAAAATCATTACTACTCTGTCAGAACTAGATCTTAATCATTCTTCAATAGAATGGTTCCATAGTTACCTAACAGGATGACAGCAGGCAGTTAAATGGCATCAGAAAATCTATTCTAGGTCCTTTGCTATTCTCTGTATTCACAAATAACCTTCAAACCTCCATCCTCCACTCAACACTAATCCAATACGCAGATGATTCCATGCTCATCTGTGCATCCTCTTCCCTCCAGGAATTACACCAACAGACTAAAAAAATCATTCCTCTCTGTAGAGAGATGGCTCACCAACTATCAACTTATACTTGTTGTTTGTCTTTCAGCTTTTCCCGGTTAAGGGTTGCCACAGCGGAACTCCGGTCCGCTAATAATTGGCAGTAGATTTTCACAAATGGTGAGGTGCCAGCTCAACATCCAACCTTCAATGAAGGCATGCCCATTCACACATGTCTTTTGAACGCCCACCCAACCACGGGGAGGACATGCAGACTCCACACAGAAGGCACTCCCTGCACTCCAGCCGAAAATCGAACAGGAGAGCCTCTTGCTGTGAGGCAACAACTCTACCGCTGCACCACCACGGATTTTCAACTATCAACTTATACTAAACCCTAATAAAAGTAATTTGCTTATTTTCCAGCCCAATCATTGCACAGCTATGCACTGCACTGGTCTGATATATCTATCATTACTATTTAATAATATGTTATCAGTAGTATAATTTTGGAATATATGTGAGTTTCTAATTATGATGGTTTATTGTGGACTATATTTCTCTTTTTTCCACTGTTTTATTTTATTTACATTTTGTGGTCATGTATTAGATTAATGACTTATTTAAAATTTATCTAAACAGGAAATGATGTCATATGCTTTGTTTGAATCATGTATAAATAAGGACTGTCTAATCATTGTGACCATACCACTGAAGAAAGCTAACTGCTGAAATCGGTTTGGTTGATAATAAATCAGTTTTTTTGCTACACATACTCAGGGTGCTGGATTTTGTTTGCTATATTCAAGGTTGGTTTATCCGTGCATCAACCGTATGTGCTAGCCTGCTCTTCTGTACGTGTTCCTTGTTGCTGGCTGTTGGTATCTGAGGGTGAAGTGCTGTGACAGTGGATTTAGTATTTTTGGTGAGGATTCTTTCCCCCAGTCTTGTTGAGTTTTACGAGCATAACCATCTGTGATTCTTTGGACCAGTGGAGACTATTTATCGTTCGTTTTTTTATATCATATGAAGTTTTTACTTTTCTTGCTTATTTAACAATTTTTTTGCCATATTGTGCTTTGGTCTTGCGTTTTCAACGCATACACAGTAGTCGGATGCCATTTTGGGTTCATCTCGGTCATCGTTTCAACCTACCATTTGGATTATCATCATTTTATAATGTTCATCCTGTTTTTTAACTAAGAATACCTTCAGGATTATTTGGTTGGGATCTGTTTTGGACATATTGGTCGCAACATCGTCTAACTGATGTCCACATCGCTTCGAAGGATACAAGTATTGTGTTTTTTTTTCTTATTTAGTATTTTTTGTAAATGCAACATCTGGCAGGACAATTTTCATGGCATCTTATTATCTGGGGGGAATGTGACTATTATTTTATAACGCACACTCAGGAATACCCTTTGGATTATTTTTTTGGGATTTGTTTGGGACATATTTGTCGCAATATCATCTACTTGATGTCCACACTATTTCGAAGGATACAAGTACTGTTTTTTTGACTTTATTCATCCTATTTTTTTAAACATTTTATGGGACAAATTTCATGACATCCTATTGTATGGAGGTTATGTGATTCTTATATTTTCAATCACTTTGTCTGTAGTTGTTGCACTAGAACTGTGTATACTGATGGTAATATCTATGTTTGTGTTACAAAGGGAATATTACAGCTTAGGCCATTGTTGGATTGGACTGGGTAGTTACAGATAGCGTTTTACATTTGAACATTGGCGGTCCACTATTTGTGTAATTTTGACTATCTTTTGCAAAACAAGTTATTGTTTCCAGCTTATTGTTTAGATATTGAGCATAACATATGAACGCAACTTTGTAAATTAAGTCAGGAGGATATTGCCTTCTGTCTTTTATGTCTGGAAATACCATCATTTCTTATAATTGGTCCTTGTCTGAACAAGGACATCGAGTCCTAGGACACAAGTACTTTCATTTGGTATTTAACCATTTTTACATGTGCTTTGGTCTGATATTAGACTAGCTTATCAGATGCATTCAATGAACAATTTATAGTCATCGTGTATCCTGTTTTATCTTTGTACAAATACTCGGAGTTTACTGTGGAAGCCTTTGGTATTCTGATCCAGTATATATTTATATTGGCTTTGTTAACATATTATAGCCAAGGGTTAGGTTGGGTAATAATTGTAGGCTACTGTTTTGATAAGTTTTTTCAAATTATTTCTAATTATTTGCTAGTGCTCAGACGGACACAGTACAACTATAGTAAATGCCTGTATAACAAGTTAAACATCTCTTTTTGGATAAGATATACATATACATTATGCAATACCATATTATTTGTTGATATTTAGCCCTTATCTCTGTTTATATGTTTAACATCTTCTGAAAGTCGGTTGAGTACATCAACATAATAGCGTTTGCTTGGTGATTTTTATCACAATATTGCAAGACAGATGACTGTTTGATTTTCATTAGGCATAGGTCTATTTGAAGCACACTCTCACTAGATCATGTTTTTCAATACCTTTTGCATAGCACCATGGTTAGGTGTTACATACTAGTCTTTGCCGGTTTATCATAAAGGCATTTACATATTGGTAAAGAACTTTCTGCTCTTAGTATTGATCAAAGTGTGTAACCATTTGGATTTCATAACTTGGTTATGTATTATTATTTGGTCTCTCTGCATCTCACTACCCAGTATTAATATTGGATTGATTAAGACTATTTTCCTTGAGTCTTTTTTTGGAGGTTGGTTCGGTTGTACAATAATTGATTATTTTGGTAATAATACTAATTTAACATTAACACATCACATTTGGTCTTTACATATGTACAATCTATTGTCATGGATCTTAATGATATGGTACATGGACTATGCGCAGATAAAGATGATATTCATATATTTGGGATTGATTTGAATAATATATTTGCTGCAAGTGGTACGTATGATCCAGTTGACGATTGTAGTATGTTATTCACTCAATTTGGTAAAAAAATCAAAACATTACGTTCCAACATCTGGCACTCTAGATTATTCAAGGCATACAAACATCAGAATATAGCCCCGCGGGGTCTTAGAACTAATTTACAGCCTTTGGTTGGTCAACCGGATGACCTATTAATCAAGGAGTGGAATGTTGCACAACAAGATTCAGCCATGATATTTGTCAACATTTTGTCTTCATTTTATGACAGGACCATTCAAACCAATATTTGTGATGTGCAAGAAATGTGTAAAAAATGAAAGCTATATGAAAATCAATCGAGCTTTCAAGAATCACTTAGCAAGTTATCCAAAGATCTTTCAGCCTCTGAAAAAACTCTTAAAGAAAAGAAATTAAAGAAATTTACCAGAGATATAGAGGATTATAGAAGGGGGAAACCCTTTGAACTATATAAAGGGTTACGATTTGCAGAGGGTACCAAAAACTTTACACACACACGACAAAAGCGGCCCAGATCAATA
This sequence comes from Protopterus annectens, assembly GCF_019279795.1. Taxonomy (NCBI): domain Eukaryota; kingdom Metazoa; phylum Chordata; order Ceratodontiformes; family Protopteridae; genus Protopterus; species Protopterus annectens. The sequence goes on from NC_056735.1 coordinate 451,665,375, forward strand.
CTTAAAAGGGGTACATCACCCAACAGGAGTTCGGGGGAAGAATCATCTACTACTGATACTGAATCCACCAATATGTCGGATTCTCCCACTCCCAAAAGGGTACGCAGTGTTGATCACCCTTTAGGCACAGACACAGGGGGGGGGACGGAAGCATAAGAACGCTAGAGGAACTGTTTTTGTCAATTGTGAAATGAACATAGACTGTTCTAATGTGCATAACATTTCTGATTATGTATTAACACCCATGGAAGAGCTTTTGCTGAATAAAGGTCTAGGTTTTATTCCTGGTTTCTTTGTTGATGAAAGCACATTTGCATCAGATGTTATGGATTTTTGTAGAAGACTGAACTTAAAAATATTTTTTGATCAACAGGATTTAACTCAAAGATCCACTGAATTTCGATTCTTACCCTCCAAGTTTTGTCCTCCAATGGACAAACACATAGCCATATTCCAGAATGCTGTTCTCAAAGATCTACACCACCAGTTGGGCACAGGAAACACTATCAGAAATAATCTAAACGCTCAGGAACAACAGGCACTTACCAATCTTAGAAAAAATACAGACATCACTATTCGTCCTGCTGACAAGGGTGGGGCCATTGTGATTATGAATTCCAGTTATTACTGGGCTGAAGGTAAAAGACAAGTGTCAAATACTCAGCGTTATCTACATATGCCCACTGACCCTACACCTAAATTCAAACAGGAAATAGATAACTTTTTACAGCTTGCTGTTGAAGAGGGCATTATCAGTGTAAAAACGAAATTTCATCTTAGTGTTCAGGATCCAGTTAAACAATATTTGTATCTTTTGCCCAAAATTCATAAATCCCTTTCTACACCTCCTGGTAGACCTATTGTTTCAGGCATTGGATCACTGACAGAACCCTTATCAGTTTTCCTGACTCAATATCTAAAGCCCCTGTTCTCACATGTACGGGCTAGACTACAGGATACTACTGAATTCCTTCAGACTGTCTCTGAATCACAACTGGAAGCCAATTGGATTATGTGTACTCTAGATGTCACATCATTATATACCAGTATACCACATTGGGCAGGTCTATTGGCATTGGAATATTGGCTACTTAGGACCAACCTCTACAGTCCAGGATTTAATACCTTACTTAACTGTATGGCTGAACAAGTTCTAACTAAGAACGTGTTCTATTTTCAAGACCAATGTTACTGGCAAATTCAGGGCATGGCGATGGGTGCCTCTTTTGCACCTATCTATGCAGATCTCTTCGTGGGATATGTGGAAGATCAGATTATATATAATGAAACACACAATCTATATTTGCCTGAAATGGATATTTGGAGACGGTACCTGGATGACTGTTGGTTGGTTTGGAAAGGGGGAATTGAGTATCTTATGGAATTTGTGGAATATTTGAATAGCAATAAATGGGGTGTTATATTCACAGTAAACCATGACACACACCAAATTGATTTTTTGGATGTCCACTTAAGTAAGGAAGTGGATAACACTCTTCGTACCACTGTGCATAGAAAATATCCACAATATAACAGTGTTCTACATGCCTCTAGCCTCCACCCTAAACACATCATAAGAAATATTCCCAAATCTCAATTTATCAGAATTAAGAGAATATGTTCATCTCATGTAGACCTTCAGCATTGTCAGAATGATCTTTCGAACAGATTCATACAGCATGGGTATAACAAAATGGATGTCCAATCTGCAGCTAGCATGACCAACAATTTATCCAGGGACAGTTTATTGGGCTATAAAGATAGGACTGATCAGTCCTCAGGTCAGCTACTTAGATTAGTAACTACTTTTGGCAGGAATACCTACCAATTACAAGACATTATTAGTCATCACTGGAATATACTACGAACAAACACACATCTTGCCAAGTGGTTAGACGACAGATGTCTTTACTCCTACCGTAAAGGCAAAACTTTAGGATCACATTTCTCACATTACAAAAGAATCACATCTCAGGATGTCTGCATGACCCAGATTACCCTGTCAGGAGATAGATTAATTGGTTGTCATCCTTGTGGTCACTGCTCTTTTTGTAAATATATATTCACAACAAAGGAATTCACTAGCAAGAATACAGGCAGGATATTCAACATTAATCATTTGCCAATTGCAGCACAGACTGGGTGATCTATTTGGCCACATGTACATGTCGGGCATTTTATATTGGCCAAACTTCCAGACAGTTGCGTATTCGTATCTCTGAGCAGTTAGGTGACATTAGAAATGCTAGGACTACTAACGCTCTGTACAAACATACTGTTGTACACATGACGGCTCATTTCTCTTTCATTTGTATTGACAAGATTGTTGGCCACAGAGCGTTTAAAACTGGATGGCATAAACTGCTAAACAGCAAGGAAACTAAATGGATAATCAAATTGGGTGGTTTGTTTCCACCAGGCCTTAATGACAAGTTATAAATTATTTGTTACCAATATTCTTATATGGTTATAAACATTTTTATTTTTAATTTCTATTTTGACATAGTTTTCACTGATCTGATATATCTATCATTACTATTTAATAATATGTTATCAGTAGTATAATTTTGGAATATATGTGAGTTTCTAATTATGATGGTTTATTGTGGACTATATTTCTCTTTTTTCCACTGTTTTATTTTATTCACATTTTGTGGTCATGTATTAGATTAATGTCTTATTTAAAATGTATCTAAACAGGAAATGATGTCATATGCTTTGTTTGAATCATGTATAAATAAGGACTGTCTAATCATTGTGACCATACCACTGAAGAAAGCTAACTGCTGAAACCAGTTTGGTTGATAATAAATCAGTTTTTTGCTACACATACTCAGGGTGCTGGATTTTGTTTGCTGTATTCAAGGTTGGTTTATCCGTGCATCAACCGTACATGCTAGCCTGCTCTTCTGTACAGCTACAAGTACCACCTTCAACATCCTAACAACACTATTATATCTCCTGCTACACATACTAAACTTCTAGGTATAGAAATTGATCATAATATGACTTTTGAATTCCATATCACAAATACAATAAAAAATAGTTCATAAAAAATTAGGAGCACTCTACAGAAACAAATGGTTCTTAACAGATACTACTAGAGCCACCATAGCATGTACCCATCTCATTTCCATACTCCTATATGCCTCCCCAATTTTCACCGACCTTACAAAATACGATTTGAACAAACTAGCAACCTGCTATGATAAGATCACCAAATTCGCTACCAATTGTCCATACAAAACACATCACTGTATCTCCTTTAAACAACTCAGCTGGCTTGAATTATCACACCTCCTACTTTACAATCAGCTCCTACTAGCACATAAAATCCTTTACCTCTCCAAAAAAGCACTAGCCTTACAACAGCTAATAATTCCATACACAAGCTCCAGGGCCCTCCAGTCCAATAATAAGTTTCTTCTAAATGTAACAAAGCCCAATAATGCTGCTGGTACCTCCCTTTACTCTCATGCAATAAGTAAACATTGGAACAAACTACCCTCTGCCCAGTGGCAGCTCATGATATAGGACTGAAGCCCCCCCCCAGCTGAAACCACACAATGGTACATTCCTCTTAGAGTCTAGATTTACTGCATAACATAATCCGGACCGCTGCCTTCCCAGTCCAGATTCAGGAAGAAGGCAGCAGACTGCTAATTTTCCATAAGTCTATGCGGTGTTAACCGCATAGACTGGAAAGGGATGGGACTGCAATGTCTGCAGTCTTTAATGTTGGAACTAGCAGGAACCAGAAACCAGAATTGTGTCCAGCAGAAGGGTTGGTGCATTGAAGATAGCTGTCTGTGACAAACAAGATTATTGCTGCTTATTAAGTTAGCTACCTTGCACAGAAGGGTTGCCTTACAGAGGTTGTATTATTATTATTATTGCGGCTGCTGCTGATTAAGTTAGCTGCCTTGCTGCTGTGAACAGAAGGGTTGCCTTATTTCCATGAACGGGGGTTTGGGTTGCCTTGAACAAGGCCATGAACAGAATCCGGTGCAAGGTATGTGTTAGGTTTGCTGCCGTGAATGGAATGGGGTTCAAGGTGTGTGTGTGTGTTAAGCTTGCTGCAGAGGTTGGATTATTTGAACAGAAGGGTTGCCTTATTGCTGCCATGAACGGGGGTTTGGGTTGCCTTGAACAAGCTGCCATGAACTGAATCAGGTATTGTTAGGCTTGTTGCCAGGGTTGGGGATTTGCAGTTAACTGTCTGTGACAAACAAGATTATTATTGCTGCTTGTTGAGTTAGCTGCCTTGAACAGAAGGGTTGCCTTATTTCTGTGAACGGGGGTTTGGGTTGCCCAAAGTATGTGTTAGGCTTGCTGCTGTGAACAGAATGAGGTACAAGGTCTGTGTGTTAGGCTTACAGCACAGGTTTTATTTGAACAGAAGCGTTGTGCAGTGAGCAGAATGAGGTACAAGGTCTGTGTGTTAGGCTTGCAACACAGGTTTTATTTGAACAGAAGGGTTGCCTTGAACAAGTGTGTGTGTGTGAAATGCCTCATTTTCTTTATACTGCTGGTTACAGATCAAGCTTGAACCCTGTACCTTCAGTATAGGTAACAAGAGCCTGAATTCCCTAACCACCACCGTTTCTGAAATCTTTGCAGATTTTTGCCTCAGATTTCCTGCTGTTCTGTTCCTCATAACATCTCTGGTTTCTGAATACTTAAATCCTTACATATTTCATGGTGCAGTGGTAGCATTGTTGTCTCACAGCTACAGGTTCTCTAGTTTGATTCTTGGCTGGGGTGCCTTCTGTATGTTGTCTGTGGGTTTGCTCTTGTGTCCTCCCATGTTACAAAGACATGTATATTTCTCCATGTCTGCATTATTTCTCCCTGGGCCTCTGCTGAATATTGTTTTTTGTTCCGAGTCAGACTTTCCTGGTTAACAAATGTTAAATAAATAAAATTGACAGGCATTTGAATTTCAGACTTCATATTCTTCAGAAAGTACATAGTAACACAAAACCTTTTATTCTAGCAATTTTCTAAATTTATAACATGGATATTTGAAACTTGTCCCTATTTCTGGGACTGTATCCCCCATTATTGGCTTCGTCCAGGTTTTTTGTGCTAAGTTTGAGAGCTATGACGAGAACTGAATTCACTAAATATGTTTGAGAGCTGTATTCTCCCATTACTGGGTTTGTCCAGGTGTTTTGTGGTAAAAGGTTGACAGCTATAGTGAGAACTGAATTCACTAAATGGCAGCCATTTAAGTTTCAATCTCCTCTCCTTCACAAAACAGCTGATTTGGCATAGTTGTATGTTACTCTGAGTGTTTTGCACAGGGACCTGGGCAGTAAAATGTACGGTGGTAACAGCATTTTTTTTTATTCTAGCAACTTTCCAAGATTATACAAGCAACGTTAAATGTGTCCCTGGTTTTTGGGCTTTTGTCCCCCCCCCCCCAATACATTTTGGCTTTTTCCCAATTTCTTGTGCTGCGAAGTTGAGAGATACAGTTGAGATTTTACAAGGAGCTGAGACCTGCAGGTGGAGAGAAGTTTAGTGCTGCTTAAGCTGAGTCTGCTTGCATTGTTACTAGCACAACAGGTAGTGTACTTGCTTTTGATGCAGAAGGCTGTGGGTTCTACTCCCACAGGGGGGTGGATGCTGTCGTGCGGAGAATGTCCTATTGCAATATTACTAGCTTATCTTTTTTTTTTTTTTTTTAATGTGATATAGGCAATTTATTCCTCAGGTGCAACAGGCATTTTTATTTATAGATGAAACAATTAAATATAAAGTTGCTTGCTAGCGGCAACCTCTTCATTAGTTACAAATCTCTTTAATGTGGAATTATTTAGATGACTGACTTCTGCAGAGATTGTGCATATTTACTGATACTGGGTGGATTGTATAAGTCTGATTAGACTTTTTTATGATGGAAATGTTCTCAATTGGGCAGTTTTGTCATTATTGGTGCATGCATTTTGTTTCATTGTTTACTGGAAAAATGTTCAAAACAAGGGGCCTATCATTTGAAAACAGCCCAAAGTTAATCGTTATACTACCCAAATGTATTTTCGTCGAATGTGGATTTCAATGCTGTTTCAATGAATGTGAGTTTCAAGGGCAGAGTTTTAATGCTAAGTCTATTTTCATTGCGAGACTGCATTGCTTTGTTCAGCAGATGTCTTAGTGTTTGTGCTGTAAAATACAAAATAAAACTTTCAAATGAAATCCAAATCATCGTATAAGTAAAGCAGTATGCACATTGCAGTGTTTATGGCAAATGGGGCAAAATAGCCAAGTAATGGGACACTGGAATGGCTGCAGGGGGTAGCAAATCCAAATCATCATAGAAATAAAGCAGTATGCACATTGAAGTGTTTATGGCAAATGGGGCAAAATAGCCAAGTAATGGGACATTGGAGTGGCTGCAGGGGGTGGCTCCATTCGACCATGATTTTGTGAGGGGGAAGGATGGCAAACTCAGACAGCCTCGGCTCGGCTGAACTATACCTCTCAACTGTCCAGATTTTCACAGAATGAACAGCTTTTTGCTTCTTATTGTTGGTTTGTTCCTCATAAAATTTGTGGTTTTCTGGCAAATCATAGGAATTAAGTCACTAAATAATGACAGACATTGAGTTTCAGAATTCATATCCTTCAGAAAAATGCATGCTAAAGCAAGACCTGTTATTCTATCAACTAGATTTATACAAGAACAAGTTTTAGTACTGTTTGTATGTTCCCCCAATATATTTGGCCTTGTCCAGATTTCATGTGTTAACAGGTTGAGAGATATGTGCAAATTGCTTTATAGAATTGGGCATATCCAAACCTCTCAACTGTCCCTAATTTTGGCTCAAAATGTTGCCCTCCCTCTAATAATCCCTCCGCAAAATGGCAATTTTGGAAGAAAACGTGGAGGGTTTACAGTTAATAACTGTAATAATCAGAGTTATAGATTACTTTTATTTCAGAAATGCATGTGGATTCATTTATTTTGTCAGCAGCTGAAGCTAACAGTACTAATATTAAAAAGTGTCCCTTTGACAGGTTCCCAGCTGTATTGTGTGGCTATTTTATATTTTTGCATCACATTTTTGGTCCATTTTTCATAAAATTGTGGTTTTCTGGCAAATTAGTGACAAATCATTAAAGACTGAAGTAAGAAAATAATGACAGATATTTGAGTTTCAGATTTTATACCCTTCAGAAAATTCATACTAATGCAAAGACCTACTATTCTTAGCAATCTTTAAATATTGTCCTTATTTTTGGGCCTTTGTCTCACTTCTTTGTATGGCTTTGTCCAGATTTTGCTCTGAGGTTGAGAGGTATGACAAATGTGTCAGGGCCATCTAAGTCAGCCAGAGACATTTCAAGTTGTGACATACTTGTTGCACCCCACTCCTCCCATGTAGTGACTCTGGATGTGTCCAAGCAAGGCAAGGAGCAGTTATGCTGTGTAAGTGTGCAGAGTATCCCCCTATCCCCCCATCCAAGGTAGACACAAGTACTACAGTGGCTTTTCATCTGTCTTGCTTGATTTTGCAGAATGTTCTGGTTTTCTGTCATTTTTATACTGTTGATTATGCTGCTTATTATTTAGAAAGTGCCCGTTGCTCTGTGTTTAAGTAGCAATGCTTTCATGACCATCAGGTAAGCTTGTCTGAGATTGTAAGATGCAAGTAAGCTTACTGTTAAATAATTACCAACATTGAAAGCCTTTTTGTTGTTGCCATACAGACAATACTTACATAACTAGATAACGTATAATCCTTGGGTATTGAAATGCATATGACAGTATTTGTAATAAAGGACAGAATTACAGTATTTTAAGAAGCCCCTTTGTTGGAGACTAAATGTTAAATGGCATCAGAAAGTCTATTCTAGGTCCTTTGCTATTCTCTGTATTCACAAATAACCTTCAAACATCCATCCTCCACTCAACACTAATCCAATACGCCGATGATTCCATGCTCATCTGTGCATCCTCTTCCCTCCAGGAATTACACCAACAGACTAAAAAAATCATTCCTCTCTGTAGAGAGATGGCTCACCAACTATCAACTTATACTTGTTGTTTGTCTTTCAGCTTTTCCCGGTTAGGGGTTGCCACAGCGGAACTCCGGTCCGCTAATAATTGGCAGTAGATTTTCACAAACGCTGAGGTGCCAGCTCAACATCCAACCTTCAATGAAGGCATGCCCATTCACACATGTCTTTCGAATGCCCACCCAACCACGGGGAGGACATGCAGACTCCACACAGAAGGCACTCCCTGCATTCCAGCCGAAAATCGAACAGGAGAGCCTCTTGCTGTGAGGCAACAACTCTACCGCTGCACCACCACGGATTTTCAACTATCAACTTATACTAAACCCTAATAAAAGTAATTTGCTTATTTTCCAGCCCAGTCATTGCACAGCTATGCACTGCACTGGTCTGATATATCTATCATTACTATTTAATAATATGTTATCAGTAGTATAATTTTGGAATATATGTGAGTTTCTAATTATGATGGTTTATTGTGGACTATATTTCTCTTTTTTCCACTGTTTTATTTTATTTACATTTTGTGGTCATGTATTAGATTAATGTCTTATTTAAAATTTATCTAAACAGGAAATGATGTCATATGCTTTGTTTGAATCATGTATAAATAAGGACTGTCTAATCATTGTGACCATACCACTGAAGAAAGCTAACTGCTGAAATCGGTTTGGTTGATAATAAATCAGTTTTTTGCTACACATACTCAGGGTGCTGGATTTTGTTTGCTATATTCAAGGTTGGTTTATCCGTGCATCAACCGTATGTGCTAGCCTGCTCTTCTGTACGTGTTCCTTGTTGCTGGCTGTTGGTATCTGAGGGTGAAGCACTGTAACAGTGGATTTAGTATTTTTGGTGAGGATTCTTTCCCCCAGTCTTGTGGAGTTATACGAGCATAACCATCTGTGATTCTTTGGACCAGTGGAGACTATTTATCGATCGTTTTATATCGTACGAAGTTCTTATTTTTTTGCTTATTTAACATTTTTTTGCCATATTGTGCTTTGGTTTAGCATTTTTAATGCATACACAGTAGTCGGATGCCATTTTGGGTTCATCTCGGTCGTCGTTTCAACCTACCATTTGGATTATCATCATTTTATAATGTTCATCCTGTTTTTTAACTAAGAAGACCTTCAGGATTATTTGGTTGGGATCTGTTTTGGACATATTGGTCGCAACATCATCTAACTGATGTCCACATCGCTTCGAAGGATACAAGTATTGTGTTTTTTTTTTCTTATTTAGTATTTTTTGTAAATGCAAAATCTGGCAGGACAATTTTCATGGCATCTTATTATCTGGGGGGAATGTGACTATTATTTTATAACGCGCACTCAGGAATACCCTTTGGATTATTTTTTTGGGATTTGTTTGGGACATATTTGTCGCAATATCATCTACTTGATGTCCACACTATTTCAAAGGATACAAGTACTGTTTTTTTGACTTTATTCATCCTATTTTTTGAAACATTTTGTGGGACAAATTTCATGACATCCTATTGTATGGAGGGAATGTGATTCATATATTTTCAATCACTTTGTCTGTAGTTGTTGCACTAGAACTGTGTATACTGATGGTAATATCTATGTTTGTGTTACAAAGGGAATATTACAGCTTAGGCCATTGTTGGATTGGACTGGGTAGTTACGGATAGCGTTTTACATTTGAACATTGGCGGTCCACTATTTGTGTAATTTTGACTATCTTTTGCAAAACAAGTTATTATTTCCAGCTTATTGTTTAGATATTGAGCATAACATATGAACGCAACTTTGTAAATTAATCAGGAGGATATTGCCTTCTGTCTTTTATGTCTGGAAATACAATCATTTCTTATAATTGGTCCTTGTCTGAACAAGGACATCGAGTCCTAGGACACAAGTACTTTCATTTGGTATTTAACCATTTTTACATGTGCTTTGGTCTGATATTAGACTAGCTTATCAGATGCATTCAATGAACAATTTATAGTCATCGTGTATCCTGTTTTATCTTTGTACAAATACTCGGAGTTTACTGTGGAAGCCTTTGGTATTCTGATCCAGTATATATTTATATTGGCTTTGTTAACATATTATAGCTAAGGGTTAGGTTGGTTAATAATTGTAGGCTACTGTTTTGATAAGTTTTTTTCAAATTATTTCTAATTATTTGCTAGTGCTCAGACGGACACAGTACAACTATAGTAAATGCCTGTATAACAAGTTAAACATCTCTTTTTGGATAAGATATACATATACATTATGCAATACCATATTATTTGTTGATATTTAGCCCTTATCTCTGTTTATATGTTTAACATCTTCTGAAAGTCGGTTGAGTACATCAACATAATAGCGTTTGCTTGGTGATTTTTATCACAATATTGCAAGACAGATGACTGTTTGATTTTCATTAGGCATAGGTCTATTTGAAGCACACTCTCACTAGATCATGTTTTTTAATACCTTTTGCATAGCACCATGGTTAGGTGTTACATACTAGTCTTTGCCGGTTTATCATAAAGGCATTTACATATTGGTAAAGAACTTTCTGCTCTTAGTATTGATCAAAGTGTATAACCATTTGGATTTCATAACTTGGTTATGTATTATTATTTGGTCTCTCTGCATCTCACTACCCAGTATTAATATTGGATTGATTAAGACTATTTTCCTTGAGTCTTTTTTTGGAGGTTGGTTCGGTTGTACAATAATTGATTATTTTGGTAATAATACTAATTTAATATTAACACATCACATTTGGTCTTTACATACATACAATCTATTGTCATGGATCTTAATGATATGGTACATGGACTATGCGCAGATAAAGATGATATTCATATATTTGGGATTGATTTGAATAATATATTTGCTGCAAGTGGTACGTATGATCCAGTTGACGATTGTAGTATGTTATTCACTCAATTTGGTAAAAAAATCAAAACATTACGTTCCAACATCTGGCACTCTAGATTATTCAAGGCATACAAACATCAGAATATAGCCCCGCGGGGTCTTAGAACTAAATTACAGCCTTTGGTTGGTCAACCGGATGACCTATTAATCAAGGAGTGGAATGTTGCACAACAAGATTCAGCCATGATATTTGTCAACATTTTGTCTTCATTTTATGACAGGACCATTCAAACCAATATTTGTGATGTGCAAGAAATGTGTAAAAAATGAAAGCTATATGAAAATCAATCGAGCTTTCAAGAATCACTTAGCAAGTTATCCAAAGATCTTTCAGCCTCTGAAAAAACTCTTAAAGAAAAGAAATTAAAGAAATTTACCAGAGATATAGAGGATTATAGAAGGGGGAAACCCTTTGAACTATATAAAGGGGTACGATTTGCAGAGGGTACCAAAAACTTTACACACACACGACAAAAGCGGCCCAGATCAATACTTAAAAGGGGTACATCACCCAACAGGAGTTCAGGGGAAGAATCATCTACTACTGATACTGAATCCACCAATATGTCGGATTCTCCCACTCCCAAAAGGGAACGCAGTGTTGATCACCCTTTAGGCACAGACACAGGGGGGGACGGAAGCATAAGAACGCTAGAGGAACTGTTTTTGTCAATTGTGAAATGAACATAGACTGTTCTAATGTGCATAACATTTCTGATTATGTATTAATACCCATGGAAGAGCTTTTGCTGAATAAAGGTCTAGGTTTTATTCCTGGTTTCTTTGTTGATGAAAGCACATTTGCATCAGATGTTATGGATTTTTGTAGAAGACTGAACTTAAAAATATTTTTTGATCAACAGGATTTAACTCAAAGATCCACTGAATTTCGATTCTTACCCTCCAAGTTTTGTCCTCCAATGGACAAACACATAGCCATATTCCAGAATTCTGTTCTCAAAGATCTACACCACCAGTTGGGCACAGGAAACACTATCAGAAATAATCTAAATGCTCAGGAACAACAGGCACTTACCAATCTTCGAAAAAATACAGACATCACTATTCGTCCTGCTGACAAGGGTGGGGCCATTGTGGTTATGAATTCCAGTTATTACTGGGCTGAAGGTAAAAGACAAGTGTCAAATACTCAGCATTATCTACATATGCCCACTGACCCTACACCTAAATTCAAACAGGAAATAGATAACTTTTTACAGCTTGCTGTTGAAGAGGGCATTATCAGTGTAAAAACGAAATTTCATCTTAGTGTTCAGGATCCAGTTAAACAATATTTGTATCTTTTGCCCAAAATTCATAAATCCCTTTCTACACCTCCTGGTAGACCTATTGTTTCAGGCATTGGATCACTGACAGAACCCTTATCAGTTTTCCTGACTCAATATCTAAAGCCCCTGTTCTCACATGTACGGGCTAGACTACAGGATACTACTGAATTCCTTCAGACTGTCTCTGAATCACAACTGGAAGCCAATTGGATTATGTGTACTCTAGATGTCAAATCATTATATACCAGTATACCACATTGGGCAGGTCTATTGGCATTGGAATATTGGCTACTTAGGACCAACCACTACAGTCCAGGATTTAATACCTTACTTAACTGTATGGCTGAACAAGTTCTAACTAAGAACGTGTTCTATTTTCAAGACCAATGTTACTGGCAAATTCAGGGCATGGCGATGGGTGCCTCTTTTGCACCTATCTATGCAGATCTCTTCGTGGGATATGTGGAAGATCAGATTATATATAATGAAACACACAATCTATATTTGCCTGAAATGGATATTTGGAGACGGTACCTGGATGACTGTTGGTTGGTTTGGAAAGGGGGAATTGAGTATCTTATGGAATTTGTGGAATATTTGAATAGCAATAAATGGGGTGTTATATTCACAGTAAACCATGACACACACCAAATTGATTTTTTTGATGTCCACTTAAGTAAGGAAGTGGATAACACTCTTCGTACCACTGTGCATAGAAAATATCCACAATATAACAGTCTTCTACATGCCTCTAGCCTCCACCCTAAACACATCATAAGAAATATTCCCAAATCTCAATTTATCAGAATTAAGAGAATATGTTCATCTCATGTAGACCTTCAGCATTGTCAGAATGATCTTTCGAACAGATTCATACAGCGTGGGTATAACAAAATGGATGTCCAATCTGCAGCTAGCATGACCAACAATTTATCCAGGGACAGTTTATTGGGCTATAAAGATAGGACTGATCAGTCCTCAGGTCAGCTACTTAGATTAGTAACTACTTTTGGCAGGAATACCTACCAATTACAAGACATTATTAGTCATCACTGGAATATACTACGAACAAACACACATCTTGCCAAGTGGTTAGACGACAGATGTCTTTACTCCTACCGTAAAGGCAAAACTTTAGGATCACATTTCTCACATTACAAAACAATCACATCTCAGGATGTCTGCATGACCCAGATTATCCTGTCAGGAGATAGATTAATTGGTTGTCATCCTTGTGGTCACTGCTCTTTTTGTAAATATATATTCACAACAAAGGAATTCACTAGCAAGAATACAGGCAGGATATTCAACATTAATCATTTTGCCAATTGCAGCACGGACTGGGTGATCTATTTGGCCACATGTACATGTCGGGCATTTTATATTGGCCAAACTTTCAGACAGTTGCGTATTCGTATCTCTGAGCAGTTAGGTGACATTAGAAATGCTAGGACTACTAACGCTCTGTACAAACATACTGTTGTACACATGACGGCTCATTTCTCTTTCATTTGTATTGACAAGATTGTTGGCCACAGAGCGTTTAAAACTGGATGGCATAAACTGCTAAACAGCAAGGAAACTAAACGGTTAATCAAATTGGGTGGTTTGTTTCCACCAGGCCTTAATGACAAGTTATAAATTATTTGTTACCAATATTCTTATATGGTTATAAACATTTTTATTTTTAATTTCTATTTTGACATAGTTTTCACTGGTCTGATATATCTATCATTACTATTTAATAATATGTTATCAGTAGTATAATTGTGGAATATATGTGAGTTTCTAATTATGATGGTTTATTGTGGACTATATTTCACTTTTTTCCACTGTTTTATTTTATTCACATTTTGTGGTCATGTATTAGATTAATGTCTTATTTAAAATGTATCTAAACAGGAAATGATGTCATATGCTTTGTTTGAATCATGTATAAATAAGGACTGTCTAATCATTGTGACCATACCACTGAAGAAAGCTAACTGCTGAAACCGGTTTGGTTGATAATAAATCAGTTTTTTGCTACACATACTCAGGGTGCTGGATTTTGTTTGCTGTATTCAAGGTTGGTTTATCCGTGCATCAACCGTACATGCTAGCCTGCTCTTCTGTACAGCTACAAGTACCACCTTCAACATCCTAACAACACTATTATATCTCCTGCTACACATACTAAACTTCTAGGTATAGAAATTGATCATAATATGACTTTTGAATTCCATATCACAAATACAATAAAAATAGTTCATAAAATATTAGGAGCACTCTACAGAAACAAATGGTTCTTAACAGATACTACTAGAGCCACCATAGCATGTACCCATCTCATTTCCATACTCCTATATGCCACCCCAATTTTCACCAACCTTATGAAATACGATTTGAACAAACTAGCAACCTGCTATGATAAGATCACCAAATTCGCTACCAATTGTCCATACAAAACACATCACTGTATCTCCTTTAAACAACTCAGCTGGCTTGAATTATCACACCTCCTACTTTACAATCAGTTCCTACTAGCACATAAAATCCTTTGCCTCTCCAAAAAAGCACTAGCCTTACAACAGCTAATAATTCACAAGCTCCAGAGCCCTCCAGTCCAATGATAAATTTCTTCTAAATGTAACAAAGCCCAATAATGCTGCTGGTACCTCCCTTTACTCTCATGCAATAAGTAAAAATTGGAACAAACTACCCTCTGCCCAGTGGCAGCTCATTGATATAGGACTGCAGGACTGCAGCCCCCCCCCCAGCTGTAACCACACAATGGTACATTCCTCTTAGAGTCTAGATTTACTGCATAACATAATCCAGACTGCTGCCTTCCCAGTCCAGATTCAGGAAGAAGGTAACAGACTGCTAATTTTCCATACGTCTATGCGGTGTTAACTCCATAGACTGGAAAGGGTTCGGACTGCAAGGTCTGCAGTCTTGAATGTTGGAACTAGCAGGAACCAGAAACCAGAATTGTGTCCAGCAGAAGGGTTGGTGCATTGAAGATAGCTGTCTGTGACAAACAAGATTATTGCTGCTTATTAAGTTAGCTACCTTGCACAGAAGGGTTGCCTTACAGAGGTTGTATTATTATTATTATTATTGCGGCTGCTGCTGATTAAGTTAGCTGCCTTGCTGCTGTGAACAGAAGGGTTGCATTATTTCCGTGAATGGGGGTTTGGGTTGCCTTGAACAAGGCCGTGAACAGAATCCGGTGCAAGGTATGTGTTAGGTTTGCTGCCGTGAACGGAATGGGGTTCAAGGTGTGTGTGTGTTAAGCTTGCTGCAGAGGTTGGATTATTTGAACAGAAGGGTTGCCTTATTGCTGCCATGAACGGGGGTTTGGATTGCCTTGAACAAGCTGCCATGAACTGAATCAGGTACTGTTAGGGTTGTTGCCAGGGTTGGTGCATTGCAGTTAGCTGTCTGTGACAAACAAGATTATTATTGCTGCTTGTTGACTTAGTTGCCTTGAACAGAATGGTTGCCTTATTTCTGTGAACGGGGGTTTGGTTTGCCCAAAGTATGTGTTAGGCTTGCTGCTGTGAACAGAATGAGGTACAAGGTCTGTGTGTTAGGCTTACAGCACAGGTTTTATTTGAACAGAAGGGTTGTGCAGTGAACAGAATGAGGTACAAGGTCTGTGTGTTAGGCTTGCAACACAGGTTTTATTTGAACAGAAGGGTTGCCTTGAACAAGTGTGTGTGTGTGAAATGCCTCATTTTCTTTATACTGCTGGTTACAGATCAAGCTTGAACCCTGTACCTTCAGTATAGGTAACAAGAGCCTGAATTCCCTAACCACCACCGTTTCTGAAATCTTTGCAGATTTTTGCCTCATATTTCCTGCTGTTCTGTTCCTCATAACATCTCTGTTTTTTGAATACTTAAATCCTTACATATTTCATGGTGCAGTGGTAGCATTGTTGTCTCACAGCTACAGGTTCTCTAGTTTGATTCTTGGCTGGGGTGCCTTCTGTATGTTGTCTGTGGGTTTGCTCTTGTGTCCTCCCATGTTACAAAGACATGTATATTTCTCCATGTCTGCATTATTTCTCCCTGGGCCTCTGCTGAATATTGTTTTTTGTTCCAAGTCAGACTTTCCTGGTTAACAAATGTTAAATAAATAAAATTGACAGGCATTTGAATTTCAGACTTCATATTCTTCAGAAAGTACATAGTAACACAAAACCTTTTATTCTAGCAATTTTCTAAATTTATAACATGGATATTTGAAATTTGTCCCTATTTGTGGGACTGTATCCCCCATTATTGGCTTCGTCCAGGTTTTTTGTGCTAAGTTTGAGAGCTATGACGAGAACTGAATTCACTGAATATGTTTGAGAGCTGTATTCTCCCATTACTGGGTTTGTCCAGGTGTTTTGTGCTAAAAGGTTGACAGCTATAGTGAGAACTGAATTCACTAAATGGCAGCCATTTAAGTTTCAATCTTCCTCTCCTTCACAAAACAGCTGATTTGGCATAGTTGTATGTTACTCTGAGTGTTTTGCACAGGAACCTGGGCAGTAAAATGTACGGTGGTAACAGCATTTTTTTTTATTCTAGCAACTTTCCAAGATTATACAAGCAATGTTAAATGTGTCCCTGGTTTTTGGGCTTTTGCCCCCCCCCCAATAAATTTTGGCTTTTTCCCGATTTCTTGTGCTGCGAAGTTGAGAAATACAGTTGAGATTTTACAAGGAGCTGAGACCTGCAGGTGTGAAGAGAAGTTTAGTGCTGCTTAAGCTGAGTCTGCTTGCATTGTTACTAGCACAACATGTAGTGTACTTGCTTTTGATGCAGAAGGCTGTAGGTTCTACTCCCACAGGGGGTGGATGCTGTCATGCTAAAAATGTCCTATTGCAATATTACTAGCTTATCTTTTTTTTTTTAATGTAATATAGGCAATTTATTCATCAGGTGCAACAGGCCTTTTTATTTATAGATGAAACAATGAAATATAAAGTTGCTTGCTAGCGGCAACCTCTTCATTAGTTACAGATCTCTTTAATGTGGAATTATTTAGATGACTGACTTCTGCAGAGATTGTGCATATTTACTGATACTGGTGGATTGTATAAGTTTGAGTAGACTTTTTTATGATGGAAATGTTCTCAATTGGGCAGTTTTGTCATTATTGGTGCATGCATTTTGTTTCATTGTTTACTGGAAAAATGTTCAAAACAAGGGGCCTATCATTTGAAAACAGCCCAAAGTTAATCGTTATACTACCCAAATGTATTTTCATTGAATGTGGATTGCAATGCTGTTTCAATGAATGTGAGTTTCAAGGGCAGAGTTTTAATGCTAAGTCTATTTTCATTGTGAGACTGCATTGCTTTGTTCAGCAGATGTCTTAGTGTTTGTGCTGTAAAATACAAAATAAAACTTTCAAATGAAATCCAAATCATCGTAGAAGTAAAGCAGTATGCACATTGCAGTGTTTATGGCAAATGGGGCAAAATAGCCAAGTAATGGGACACTGGAATGGCTGCAGGGGGTAGCAAATCCAAATCATCATAGAAATAAAGCAGTATGCACATTGCAGTGTTTATGGCAAATGGGGCAAAATAGCCAAGTAATGGGACATTGGAATGGCTGCAGGGGGTGGCTCCATTCGACCATGATTTTGTGAGGGGGAAGGATGGCAAACTCAGACAGCCTTGGCTCGGCTGAACTATACCTCTCAACTGTCCAGATTTTCACAGAATGAATAGCTTTTTGCTTCTTATTTTTGGTTTGTTCCTCATAAAATTTGTGGTTTTCTGGCAAATCATAGGAATTAAGTCACTAAATAATGACAGACATTGAGTTTCAGACTTCATATCCTTCAGAAAAATGCATGCTAAAGCAAGACCTGTTATTCTATCAGCTAGGTTTATACAAGAGCAAGTTTTAGTACTGTTTGTATGTTCCCCCAATATATTTGGCCTTGTCCAGATTTCCTGTGTTAACAGGTTGAGAGGTATGTGCAAATTGCTTTATAGAATTGGGCATATCCAAACCTCTCAATTGTCCCTGATTTTGGCTCAAAATGTTGCTCTCCCTCTAATAATCCCTCCGCAAAATGGCAATTTTGGAAGAAAACGTGGAGGGTTTACAGTTAATAACTGTAATAATCAGAGTTATAGATTACTTTTATTTCAGAAATGCATGTGGATTAATTTATTTTGTCAGCCGCTGAAGCTAACAGTACTAATATTAAAAAGTGTCCCTTTGACAGGTTCCCAGCTGTATTGTGTGGCTATTTTATATTTTTGCATCACATTTTTGGTCCATTTTTCATAAAATTGTGGTTTTCTGGTAAATTAGTGACAAATTATTAAAGATTGAAGTAAGAAAATAATGACAGATATTTGAGTTTCAGATTTCATACCCTTCAGAAAATTCATACTAATGCAAATACCTACTATTCTTAGCAATCTTTAAATATTGTCCTTATTTTTGGGAATTGTCCCACTTCTTTGTATGGCTTTGTCCAGATTTTGCTCTGAGGTTGAGAGGTATGACAAATGTGTCAGGGCCATCTAAGTCAGTCAGAGACATTTTAAGTTGTGACATACTTGTTGCACCCCACTCCTCCCATGTAGTGACTCTGGATGTGTCCAAGCAAGGCAAGGAGCAATTATGCAGTGTAAGTGTACAGAGTATCCCCCATCCCCCCATTCAAGGTAGACACAAGTACTACAGTGGCTTTTCAGCTGTCTTGCTTGATTTTGCAGAATGTTCTGGTTTTCTGTAATTTTTATACTGTTAATTATGCTGCTTATTATTTAGAAAGTGCCTGTTGCTCTGTGTTTAAGTAGCAATGCTTTCATGACCATCAGGTAAGCTTGTCTGAGATTGTAAGATGCAAGTAAGCTTACTGTTAAAGAATTACCAACATTGAAAGCCTTTTTGTTGTTGCCATACAGACAATACTTACATAACTAGATAACGTATAAGCCTTGGGTATTGAAATGCATATGACAGTATTTGTAATAAAGGACAGAATTACAGTATTTTAAGAAGCCCCTTTGTTGGAGACTTGCAGTCATCTCTGCAGGCTTTACCCATAAACTAAACAGAATGCCAATCTATCATGTGTGGTCCATAACCTGTGCAGTAATCCTTTAAGCAATTTATCTTGAGCTTGTTTCTCGTTTGCTGTTCATTTTTTACTTTGATCATGTTTTCCCAATGAAACAAGTAGATAGTTGTTGTCAGGCAGCAGGTCTTTTTTGGATAAGAAAATTTTTACAAGTGGGGGTATCACAGAGATTGCTCCTTTCATCATGTTACTTGGTACTTTTTATAAAGCTGAATATAAATTATAATTAGAACTGCAGTGCAAGGAGAAGTGGTTTGAGTTGAGTGCTGCTTGTTTTTCTTGCACTTGATTTTGACTGGCATTCCAGTAATGTATTTAAAAAGTAATCTATTTTTTCATGTCTCACAGCCTTTTTGTTTCCATCTAGATATTAAGTAAGCTGTCAAGCAGCCAATGCATTGAAATATTTTTTTCTTCTACGCTTCACATTGTCTTGATTGGACTCTCATAATGATGGTTTGGCACCCAGGGCAGCATATTTAAAGTTCCAGCTTTTGTGGTTTTGAGCATAGCTCCTCCCCTTTCTGGCTGACCACACCCCTTCCCATTGGCCCCACCCATTCAGCTGTCTCTTGCAGCCCCCCTTCGATTTGAAGTTACCAGCCGCCACTGCCTCTGCCATCTTGTCTACTCCCTCTATACTTGACTTTAAAAATTCACTTAAAAACACATATCCAACATATGGCTCTGTAACTGTACATGTCCGGGCTAGCATTCTAATCCCTACACTCTCCAGACTCTGATCTCATGTTATATCAACACTTCCACTCCTCCTCTCTCCTCACATGTAATGCACTCAGTTTATTATGGGATTTATACACGTATTAGTAACCTCTAGTAAAACTATGTACTAATCTGCCTGTCTCAGAGCAACCTTGTAACTGTACTGTAATCCTACTTACATAGCATCTAGTAATCTTGATATATATGTCTACTACATATGCACTTAATTCATGTTTATACATTTCTGTACATTGTATTCTATATGTATACTCTTAATGTTAATGTTTACTCTGCAGCTTTTCTCCCTGGGCCTCTGCTGAAAAAGGACCTGTGTCCAGTCGGACTTTCCCAATAAACAAATGTAAAATAAAATAAATAAATAAAATAAATCTAAGATGACTTCTCTGCTTAGGCTAGCAGAAGCATATAGGCGTCAAGTAGGAATGGAAATCAAACCACAAGTGGATGAAAAATAGGCAGCAACTGAATGTGCTAAAAAACAAAAGAAAGAATATAAGGTGAAAGATCAAATGATAAGACAAGAAATGTGGAAAATGCATAAATGTAGTTGTAAGTATACTTCCAGAACATGATTGGACTCAAAAATGGCCATAGACTCCAGTATAACTCTCATTTATGTGGGTAGAAGAATCACATAAGCGCTTTCACAGTATGCCTGCTTCATCAGATGTGATATAACATTCAATTAGATCTCTTTAAATACTAAAAGCAGTTGCATCTATCTAAATCACATGACTTTCTCAATTAAAGATACCATACATATAATTCTGCCATAGCTCCAGCACAGAAAAACCTTCATAAAACCACTTTAACTTTACAACCAATGGCTATAAAAATGTGCATCATTTGAAAAACAACAATTCATATAAAAACATGTATTGTTTTTATCATTTAAATAAAGGTTTAGCCTTTAACATTGGTTGAGTCGGAACTTTATCATTGGGGCCATGTCCAAAATCACCCCTTAACCTAATAATCAAATTGGCCTCAAGTTGTTCTGTAAGATTCCTAATGTCCCCACCTTGAATACTCTCTATAACTCTACCAATAACCAAAAATTTAAAACTATGTTCATTATTGGTCTCCTTAATATGTTTAGCCAGGGCATTGAAATTATTTAGCTTACTAATATGATAAAGATGTTCTTTTATCCTGCCTTTTAAACAACTGTCTGTTTTGCCAATATAAAAGGTTTGGCATGACAAATAACATGCTAAGTAAACAACATGCACTGTATCACAAGTTGCAGAAACATTGAACATATATTTCCTATGTTTATCCAGGTGCAAAAAACCTTCCTGTTGTGTCTATATACTTGCATGCTATACATTTCCCACATGGTTTGGTAAAACAAGGGCTGCTCTTAACCTTATTGTCCCTTGGCATGCATAATTGTCTTTTTAAGGACTTCATCTTTTTAAATAAAAACTTAGGTTGAATGTCTATCCATTTTCTAATCTCACTATCCGTAGTTAGCACAGGCCAGAATTTTTTTAATAACTTGTGTATATGATATAACATTACTAGAATAATGTAAAGGTACTTTCAACTTTCTAACTTGCTTAGCGACACCCTTTTCAGTACTACTGGTATAAGCTTCTGAAAAATATAGCCTGGCAGTACTACCTCTTAGTTTTATAACCTCATCTATGGCCTGAGTTACTTCATGTTCATTGTAGCCCCTATCTGCAAATAAATTAGGTAAACTTTTAGTATGACTGATAAAATCTTGTTCTTCTGCATTCAATCTAGAAGCTCTGAAATCCTGATTTTTTACTACATTACTAAATATGTGTGATGGATGCATACTGTCACTAGACAATAAATGGTTATGATGACATGGTTTCCTAAGCAACTTGGTGATAATACTGCCATGATCATTGATAACAATAATGACATTCAAAAAATGTATACTCTTCAGAAAAAGCTAAAGAAAATCATAGAAAGGACTTGCTTAAACTAATATATCCCTCAAAGTCATGAAGTTCTGAAAAAGAGCTACCCCATAAAAGGAATATGTCATCCACAAATCTGCGATAAAAAAGAACAAATTTACTATATGGACCATATATAATGTGTTCTTGTTCCCATGACAGTATTGGTGTAGCTACTGGCGTAATATGTGCCCATAGCTACGCCATTCTTTTGCCAATAAAAAAATTATTAAAAATAAAGACATTATTATCCAAAACACATTTCAAAGAACACAGTACAAATCAATTTGTTCACTAGTAAAGCAATCATATTGACTCAAGAACTGTTTAAAACTCCATATACCAGCATCGTTAGGAATGACAGTAAAAAGGGACATCACATCAAGAGTAACCAACAACACAGTACTATCAGTGACAAGATCTCAAGTAGCCAAAAATAAATCATTCAAAAAAAATTTTGTGACTCTCAGAATGTGCATATTCTTATTTAAAATAGGTCTGAGATCCTTCTCAATATATATATATATATATATATATATATATATATATATATATATATACATATACAGACATGGGCTCAGTGCACCAATTACGGCTTGCAACTATTGGGCGTAACGGAGGATGTGTAATTTAGGTAGTCCTTGAATAATAGGTATCAACGGATTGGTCACAGAAAAATAATTAAATACTTATCTATTTTATTACTGGTTAGCAAACCTTTTAGTATAGAACCTATGTTCTTAACCATGTAGTCCACTCTACTTTTGTTGACTCTAACATAAAAATCAGTGACTGATAACATCGCACACATTTCAGTGATATACCACTCTTTATCAAGCTCAACAATTGGCCCACCCTTGTCAGCCAGCAATATCAGAATTATTTTGCAGTTTTTTTTAAAGCTAAATGTTCTTCTTTTGTCAAATTAAAGTGTTTAAAAGACCTATTGCTACCATCATTCATCTTATAAAACTCATCTATACACAGTTTCTCAAAAGCCATAACTAATGGATTCAATACAGATACAAACGTACTAGGTTTTAAAAACGAGCAGTCATCATGACCAGCATAAATATCCTTGTAATTTAACTTTAACATTAAATTTCTATTAAATGTCTTTAGTCATAAAATTACCTCTGTAAAGACAAAGTTCTGAGTGGGGGTAAATAAAGTGGCAGAATTATATGTATGGTATCCTTAATTGGGAAAGCCATGTGATTTAGATAGATGTAATTGCTTTTAGCATTTAAGGAGATCTAATTGAATGTTATATCACATCTGATGAAGCAGGCATTTTTAAGTCCAGTCGTGTTCTGGAATTATTTTGCTCTATTTTAGTTTATGGATTTGAAATCTGGCTGTTGTTGGTGGTTTTGTGTTACATAGTTGTAAGTATAGAAAACTTCTAGAAGAACCTCATGTTGATCAGAAAGGAATGCAGGAATGGTTAACGAGTGGTGAATTTAAACCAAGAGATGAAATGTTAATATTGGCGGCACAAGATAGTGGGGTCTATATCAGATTGTCGAATGCTGACAACTTCGAAGCTTCAAACTTCAAACTTGAAAGTTGAAAGTCTAAAAATGTTGAATGTAAAAAAAAAACACTCAAAACCCAAAACAAACAAAAAAATGCTCTATACAGGGGGACAAGCGCCCCTGCATCCCCCACACCCCTGCTACTTAAATATACCAACTCTGAGATCGCACTACAGTGCAGTAAAGGAAAATTTTCTCTCCCTGCACTCTATGGCGATTTCCTTTATACGTTTCGACGTTTTTACACTTCGAACTTTCAAGTTCAAATTTAGTGCTTCAAACTCGTCAGCATTTGACATTATGATATAGACCCGATAGTGGGCTATGTACACTTTGTTTAACAAAGTCCATTGAACATGTGAGAGAAACAGACAAAAGTAGGTTTTGTAAAAGAGAATTGGTAACAGTTGCACACTTCATTGCTGGTTGCGACATACTAATGCCAGATGGACTGTATACTGAAAGGCATAATAATGTGGCGAGACTGTTGCACTGGGGATTGTGCAAGAATTATGGTATTGAAGTGGTTGAAGAACACTGGAAACATGAGCCAAAAAGCATTATAGATGATGTCGAAGTCTATATCACATGGTATCATCCATTGCCAAGAGTTCAAAAGATAGATGCTAGAAAACCAGATATAGTGGTCCTAGAAAAAAAGACAAAAGTAGCATTGATCATTGAAATCACCACACCCATTGACTACAGTGTCATGCATACAGAGAGACACAAAGTCATAAAATATCAATATTTGCAAGCAGAAATGAGAACAATGTGGAAAAAAGCTATCCAGATAGTTCCAATAGTAGTAGGAGCAATGGGTCTTATAAAAAAAGAGTCTACAATCATATTTAGATATGCTACCTATACATGTAACACTGTATGAATTGCAGAAGGAGTCATTACTGGGCACATTGCGGGTGCTGCGAAGAGCACTTTTGGCTGACATCAAAGTGTGAAACAATACTAATTTCATGAACTTTAATTGTACTTTGACTTAGGAATGGGGTCCATTCCTGTCATGGTATTAGAAACCCAAAAGATTTGGGGAAATTAAAAAAGGGGGAAAAGGCATATTTAATTAACTCCATAATATTCAGTAAAATTACACATTTAGCTAATGTATGTACAATTCTGTTAGCATTAGAAAATGATTTAATGAATGTAATTTTTACATTCATTTAGGGGTCAAGACTAAACCCAGTGAAAACAGGTATTCTTTATGTAAGTAACAAAGAAGGAGGGTTGAGCTTTTTACACCCAGTTGTATATGGGGTTTTTTCCATTAAACCTGCATAAAATCGTAGTAAACATGAAAGATAAAGAAATGTTACTAACAAAAACCATAGAAGGGAAATGTAAAGCAATTTGGGAAAGGATGGAATATTTAAAAAGAATTAAAAAAGTTCATTGTTTGGACATGAAATTATATCAAGTGAATATACTGCTATGGAAAATTGATACAGAAAACAGAAAAAAAATAAAAGGATGTGATATGAAATTATAATGGAAAGAAGAAGCAGTGTTCTGCAAAAGCACTTACCATTGTTACATTTTATTATTTTCATTAAAATATTCCATCTATACAGCATTGTTTATATTTTTTATCAAAAATGTTATTATGGTTATCCTTAAAAACAAAATGAAAACTCTAGCAAAGCTAGAACTTCCACTGAGTGACTTCCCAAACCTCTTGTATCAGAGGCACATGGGATATATGCAAATGAGCCTTATGAACATCAGATGTTTCAGCTCATTGGCGATTCTGAATGCCAATGACTTGTTTTGTCATTTAACTGGACAATTGCAGGCCAATAAAGCCAAACCCCACTTGCTGTGGATATGCATATTTCGGCCTTGGTATGACCTCATCAGCACAGCGGAAGCAGAGTGTTTGACTAAGCATTAGAAACACAGGGCTGTTATACCCAGCTGATGTCCATTATCATTAGGGTCACTGCAAAAATATCCCAAACAACAAACTAAAACAATGAGTGAGAAAGTCAGTGAAAACCAATCAGTAAAAACAAAATGAAAACTCTAGCAAAGCTAGAACTTCCAATGAGCTGAAATACCTGATGTTCATAAGGATCATTTGCATATATGCCTCTGACACAAGAGTTTTGGGAAGTCACTCAGTGGAAGTTCTAGCTTTGCTAGAGTTTTCATTTTGTTTTTACTGATTGGTTTTCAGTGCCTTTCTCACTCATTGTTTTATTATGTTTATCCTTGGAAATATATAAGTGAAGAAAAGATCAAAGCAGCAATAATGAGAATTAATAGGTACAAAAAACATGTAGAATGTACAGATTTTTTGTTGCGGTTATCAATAAGCAAGTTACAGGGAAGTGATAGTGAACCTTTTGGGTTTGGCATGTCAAAAGCTCCTGGCACAAAATAATTCAGTGCACTCCACATGAACAATGAATGCAAAAGCAACACGCCTGTCATAGGTTCGCCATTACTAGGTTAAGTAAAACAAGCACAGCCAATGGGGTAAAGTGCCTCTATGATATAAAAACTTTTGTATTCCACAGAAAATCCACAGGCAACACCATCAAAAGCGAAGGAGACCTTTATTAATAACTCATAAAAATGGTAGGAAGCACTTTCACGTTAGTCAGAATGCTTCATCAGACTTAATACTTAATACAAAGAAATATACTGTTTAAATACATCCTGATAACATTTGATTAAGAGCTCTTCAGCCAATCAAGTAGCTATCTCAATAAACTAGGGTAACTACCTAATTAATAGATAAAATACTGTAGTGCTTTTATCTAAGCAAGATAGATATATCAAATTAAATATTATTTACAATATTGGTTAGCTGCCATATAAACTATATGTGTCTTAATTCATGTGTAAAAACGTATTATAATAAAAATCTGTATTTAGTTAAAATCATCAGTTTGGCTGGAGATAATTTATGTAGAAACTTGTTGCGGATCATCACTAGATGGCAGTGTAGATCCATAGCATAAAACACAATTTGCTAAAAACAAATAAATATGTATATATAAATATAAAAAGTTATCTGTTAAATGCTTTGTCATTTGAACGACTGTGCTAGTAGACATTTATATATACTATCTATATGAAAAACAATAAAAAAAATTTTTGTAAAAAACATTATTATAAAAACATCCTTAAAAAACACACATTATTTATTTTTTCTAAGTGAGTGATACATTATTGTACACCACATAATAAATCCACATATATAGCAAGGTTGAAAAAGTATATATGTATAAATATGTATAAGAAAAATATGTATAAATGTGTGAGAAGAATACATCTGGATATATTAAGGTCAAAATGGAATCTAGAAAAGCAGTGTAAACTCATAGAGCTAAATATGGTATGTGTGGGGCAAGTGAATCATGAACTGGTAACTGACACGTAGTAAGGGCATTACTATACATACTTTTAGTCTATCTAAAGGGAAAAACTAATGCATAACTGTCAACATCTTTAGCAGAAAGACAGTTCTTAAAGTTTAAGGTGGCATCATTAATCTCAAAAGGAAAGTCAGTATAGCTGAACCAGATTTACGAATATATGTGCAACTATTCTTAGCTAAATCTAAACATTGAAATACCAAACTGGTAAGAAACTACAAATATCTTTAATACGATTAAATTTCATAAACCATAACCTAGTGAGTAAAGGGTCTATCAGCCAGAAATGGTTTTAGAGAAACTTTCTCATTAAGGCCATGGGCCTTATCAGCTTGTAGCTTTAGGATCCATTTATTTTCTTGCTTTTCTGTATATTTCCTAATATTCCCTAACCTAATGGTTTTATTAATCAATTATGTGGCTATAAAGACAAATCTGTGGGTCAGGTCATTATTGATTATATGCTTAGCTAAGGCATTTCTGTCATCTTCTTTTTAAATAGCATATACATGTTCTCTGACCCTTTCATGTAAGGTTCTATTAGTCTTACCTATATAGAAGGAACTACATTTCTGACATTTAGCTAGATATATTAAATCATGGGATTTACAGTCTGCATAGTGATGGAATGTGTAAATGTTAACCTGTGTCTGGATGTTTAAAAACATTATCATTTGCCATGTAAGGGCACTGGTTACAGTTCCTACATGCAAATGTTTCTTTCCTTTCAGATTGTATTCTAGAAGTATTTTCATAACATAACAGTCTTTTCAAGGACCTAGTGTTCTTATATGACTATCCCAGTGTTAAGTAGGTTAAGGCAAACATGCCATATAAGATAATAAAAAATAAAATTTGTTTACATTGTGGTGAATTAGACACAACTGAACATGTTTTTATAATTGTAAAAGGACAAACTGTGGAAGGAAATATATGACAAAGGATACCTAAAAGAAATGGAGAACACTGAATGCATTAATACGGACATGATTGAATATGGACACTATAAAAATCTTAAACAAAAGGACATAAACAAACTGGACACAATATTATTTTGTATAATATGGATAATATGAAATGAAAAAAATTAATGAAGTAAAATATAATGCAAAGTGGTTGTTACCAGAGATATTGAAGAAAGTAAGACTTTAGTTTTGGAGAAAAGAGTTGGGGGGTAAAAATTGAAAGTTTAATATAAATGTAAGAATCATGTTATAAATAATGTAAATATGTGTTAAAATGCTGTACATTAGATGTATATATTTGTAAATACAATGAAGAACCCCTAATCATTAGCAAGCTTGTGGTCTGTCAGTCTGATAAGTATGTATGTGCATAAATTCCATTCCTGGTGCAATGGTGGCTAGGAGAACAACACAACATGACAGGGGGAGAGTGAGAACTGAGGCAAAAACAGGCTGTGTAAAAGTGTCTGAAAGTAATGTGGAGAGGATATCAAAGGAGATTTTGTTGGACTCGGAAGACTTACTTCAAAAGAGTTATTTGATAGTTCAACCATAGATGAATGATCAAAAAAGAAATTATGGTTACAACCCTCCAATCAGAAGGGTTGTGTGATGATTTATTGGTGAACTTAATTCAAGAAAATAATCCAGAGAGTGGAAACATTCTTTAGTGGGAAGAAACTGTGGAAAGGATTCGAGAGGGAGAGATGGAGGAATTAGAGAGAAAGTCATTTGCTGAAGTTGTGAAGAAGAAGAAGAAGAAAGAAGAGAAGTGAAAAAAATAGGAGACCAGAGGACTTAGGCAGACAGAATGCATACAAGGTAAAGAAGAGAAGGAATTAGATATGAGATATGAGACACGGTAATTGTTACATTAGGAATAAAAGCTTGAGAGGTAAGAGCACTTACATTAATAAACACGAGACATACTGTGACTTTTTTTAAATGGCTACATGACTAGAGACTTTTATAGAAAATTATGAAAAAAAGACAGATATATATATATATATATATATATATATATATATATATATATATATATCCATGGAATAGATATATTGTTACAGCGAAATACAAAAAAGAAAGTAAACATATAACTCAGAACAGAGACTGAAAATCTGTTAAAGATCATTTACTGCAAGATTTTTGTAAAAAGTAAAAAGTACAGTAGAGTCAATTATCCAAATGTTGATTACCTAAAATGTTAGTTATCCAAATGCAGCCTTCCAAAGTTTTCAAGTAGAAAAATCATAAAGTCTGAATATGTTGTACATATTTGCTTGTGAGTGTTTTTGAGCTTCTACTACAATAATATACTATACCATTTTGTACTTTCAGTATATTTGTTTTATTTTTCTTGTTTAATGTTATTCAAAAACATTTTTAGAAGTTTTTTATCCGGTTCAATTATATGTTTGATTATTCAAACAGTATGATTATCCGAACTACCCTAGGTCCCAATTAGTTTGGATAATCAACTCACTACTGTATTTCAAAAGTTTTGGATAATAGGGTATTATGGATTGGGAGTTGGGACTTGAATGTTATACTGAAAATAGTGAATGACAAAGTCATTCATATTCCTAGTATGATTAATGTAAAAGGAAACATAGCTATTGTAAGATATTGGGGCAATCAAAACACATGTTATTTGTGAAAAAGAAGGTAATTTTGTGAATAATTGTGACAAAATAAATGTTTTGTATGTGGGGAATATGAGCATGATGCAAGACAATGTGAAATGAAATGTTATACATGTAAACAAACAGGACACTCAGTGGCAGAGTATGAAAAAAACAAGAAGAAAAGTTATGTGTGCATGAGAATATAAGTAAAAATGAAATGAGTAAGGAATCAAAATTACAAGAAGAGAAGAACAGACAGAATTTGTAACAACATTTAATAATGAAACACAAAAGTTAGAAACAAAGGGAAGCAAAGAGTTTGACTTAGAAACCAAATGAGATGTTAACAATGAGAGGAAATTGATTGGAAAGTAGTTAAAAAGAAAATCTCTTTTGGACAAAGGGTGAAAGATAGGAAAATAAAATTTCAAGATTTAATATTAAAAGCTAAAAAGAAAGGAAATGGATAACAAAATATGCAATTGCATAGAGATTAAAGAGGAGAGAAACAAATAATAATAGAATTCTGTCAGTGTGAATAGTATAAAAAGTTAGTAAGATGGATTGGTATATTGGAATGGTGTAATAAATGTGAGGTAGATATTATAGTATTAGAATATGTCTGAGGTTTAAAAGGAAGAAAGATTACAAACAAAGAACTTATGGAGAGAGAGGGTATAATTTGTGATGTTGGAGAAGAAACCTGTTCAGGGATAGAAGTATTATATAATACAAGAATTTCAATATTGGACTTTACCTTCCCATCTTAAATGTATTACAAGTAACCATTCTAACCTTACTAAAGTAAAGTATATAGACATATAGCAGTATATGCACATGTATTCAATAAAGAGAGAGAAAAAATTGTTTAAAGAAATGTTTGATTGTATCACAGTTAAACTGGATATTATAATTACAGATTATTTAAATTGTGATTTACAGCATAGAAGGAAAAAGGACAGATCAAATAAAACAATATTGAGAGAGATTATGAAATATGAACATTTGTATTTAGTGAATATAAACACCAGAGCTTTACTATTTTTACTCTCTAAAAGTA
Organism: Protopterus annectens; assembly: GCF_019279795.1. Lineage (NCBI taxonomy): Eukaryota > Metazoa > Chordata > Ceratodontiformes > Protopteridae > Protopterus > Protopterus annectens. The sequence goes on from NC_056735.1 coordinate 451,695,951, forward strand.
TATATATATATATATATGGATATATATATATATATATATATATATATATATATATATATATATATATATATACAGTAATAGAAGAAGCAGCACAAACTATCATATGGCAATATGGGTAGAAATTGAAGAAAATAATGAACATATAAAAATTGGAAAAGGGATTAAAAGAATAAATGAGAAAGTGTGGACTGAAAAAGGACAGTGAAATATACATAAATTATAAAAAGAACATATTACTATGAGGAATTGTTATAATAATTGGACAAAATGGTGTTAGGGTTAGAAAGAAAAATATAAACTGGATTATGTATGTTGGCAGAGTGGATTAAGACAAAAAGAAAAACAAGAATATAGGAGGTTACAGGATAATGCATTAGAAAGTTTGGAAAAAATGAGAATATATATTCTGGTATAGAAGAAGAGATATGTAGAAAGAACCAATAAACAAATAAATGAGCTTTTGTACAAAGATTTTTTCTGTAAGGTAAGAAAGAAGAGGTTTCTCCTTATTTAAGTAAAATATTAAAAGAAGAAGGTGGCATAATGAGAGAAATGGAAAAAAAAAACTGGGAAGTGGTAAATCAACAAAGTAGAGTTATGGAAACTGTGGTACAGTATGTTAAAGAAATGGTGAAGAAAACAGAATTAAGAAATGATAATGATTGGAATGTTAAGAAATGTACTGAATAAATAAAGATATAGATAAAGAGATTACAATAACAGGATTAGATATGGTAATGAAGAACACAAATATTAAACCAGCTGCAGGTTTAAATGGTATAGATTATTTAATGTATAAGAATTTGGAATTTTGGAAAAAGAAATCTTGACAGGTATTTTAGCAAATTGTTAAAAATAGTATTTGTTATACTCAAATATGTAGTAGCATTATGACATTTATATGGAAGAAAGGGGAGAAGGCTGATGTAACTAATTGGAAGCCAGTGGTTTTAAATAATACTGACTACAAGATATTTATGAAAACAATACAAATAAGAATAGAAAATAAGATACATCAAGTGTTAGAGGATAGTATTTATGGTATTAAAGGAAAAGGATGTCAGAAAATATTCATGATTGCTAGAGAAATTATAGGTGATATTCTAAAAGAAAATAATGTAGCAAAAATATTGGTAGGGGATATAAATAAAGTATTTCACATAATAAACCCTGATATATTTTGGAAATAATGGAAAAATGCAATTTTAGTAAACAGATAATGTGACTTAATCAGTGTATAGTTACAGAAAAGTAAGAGTTTTGATAAATGGATGGTTAAGTGAAGAGATAGACATGAATAGGCTATTAAAACAAGGTTGGCCAACGAACAGTATTTTATTTGTAATAGTTATAAACTGCATAGTAAAGAATAAATAAAGAAATGAAAAATACACTGTATATACTAAGTAATATTATTAAATATCCAGTTATTAAGTGTGATTAAGGAAGAGTGGATGACAGTCTTATAGAAACTAAGGGATATTAGTATTATATGGAGTAGATATAGATTATCATATAGGAAAAAGGTGTAGTTAATAAAAAATATATGGGTGGGTAAAATAGCATATGTTGCTAGTGTATATTAATTTAATATTTAGATTTATTTGGAGTGCCAGATTAAACACAGTGAGTTAAGAGTATTGTATCTGGATCAGGCTGAAGGTGGTTTTGGGTTATTGAATCCTACAGGTTATGTGGCATCATTAAACTTGCACAGGGTGCTAAGATGCATAAATGGAAAAGAACATACTTTAGTAACAAAAATATTAAAGATAAAATGTTCCAATGAGCGGAATCTAATGAAATTGAATAAAAAGAAGAGAGAATGGAGAAATGAAGAAATAATGTATCGAGAAAAAAAATTTAAAAATGTGGACATCAGATATAGAAAAATTGGAAGAAAATAGAAAAGTTTGGTGTAAGAACATAATGATAGAACATTATCCTATAAACCCATGGAAGCATTTGATGGAAGAAAAATAAATTCTTTAAAACAAAAAAATAAATTATGTATGAAGAATGTAGAATGTCAGGATTTTAATGAAGATTACAAATAAATAGACTACCAATTAAGGAAAACATGACCTATAAAAAGGAAAATGAGAGGGTATGCACTTTTTGTGGCAAGATAGAAACTGAAGAACATATATTTCTGGCATGTAGAAAACTAAGAAAATTCTGGGAAAAAATAATTAAAAAAAATGTTAAATGAAATACAAAATTATAAACAGTTAAATATGGATATGATTGAATATGAATTTTACAAGAGTGCAAAAAAGGAATGTGCTAAAAGTTTAGATAAGATTTGTTTTGTATCATTTGGACTATTTGGAATGAAAGCTTGAATGAGATTATGTTTAATGGTAATTGGATAATACCAAATATAATATGAAACATTAAGTGGTGGATATGGAAAAAAGAAGTGGATGTCTATATGTCTATGATATGGGAAGCTTGAAAATATGATGATATGAAAACTTTATGTATAACTTTGTAAATACATGAATATATTAACCTGTATATTTGTAAATGTATAAACAGTTATCTATAGTAAAGGACCTCTACTCTTTTTGATAGGTGCCATGGGATCTTTAATATCAACCAACCTACCAACTCAAGCAGATCGAACCTCAGTTTAACATCTCATCTGATTTATCCTTGCTTATGTAATAAAATTTCCTGAAGCAGTGCCTTTATACAGAGTTAATCCACAACAAAGCAACTAGTACTGCTTTTTTTCTGTGAGAAATTATTTCAAACCAAAGTGCCCATTCATGTTCCAGAAAAATGGATGATGTTTGTCAACTGTTTTTAAATTGAAACAGCTAATGAGCTAACTAGCAAACTGATTAGTTGTGCACTTTAATAAAATTTAAAAATTGGTAAAACTGCTGTAAGAAAAGTACCACCAAGCTTCGACAGGATTCATATCATTGGAACTACTTTATGGCAGATTTCCCAATGATTGTGAGGTACACATACATTGCTGATGATATCCAGTGTGTAACAGACCGTCTGGCAGTTGATGGAATGATGTTCATTATGGTTCACATATCTCTTCCAATTTCACCAGGTGTGGCCTTTATTTCAACGTGGGTACAGTCTATGGCAGCTAATACTTCAGGGAAACTGTATATATCATAGAAATTCTGCACGGTGTTGGCTTTTTCCTCCTCCGGGATATGGTGTAACTGCAGATTCTCTCCCACGTGTTGAAGTATAGCATCAAGAAACTGATGAAAAATTCTTGAGGCAAATGCCTGAGATACCTTCAGTGATTCTGAGAAGATCATTGTAGCTAATATACATAAAGCCACATGTATCTTAGTATCCATTGAGATACGTACAGCATGTCTCCCACAGGACTAAAGATGAGGCCAGCATATGTTCATAGTTTCTTGGATGGTGTCCCTATCTACATATAACCCCCACGTATAATGTTGGTGTTGTAGAATCCATAAATATTAAGCATGGTTATATGGCCCGGCACTTCCATGGGAAAAGGTGAGCACCATCGGACACTGCCACTGCAATAACAGACTCTTGCAGATACTCATTTGCTAATAAAATTTAACAGTCCCAAGGATGAAGCAGCAAATAAACACCAATAAAAACCAAACCACCAATCTGGCCGGACAATGAAGGAAACCACCAGTAGCAAAAAACACAGTTTAATATCACTTTCATCTTCGAGAAACTTCTTCAGAATCTAATAAAACACACACAGCAATAGCTCCTTATATATCAAACATTAATTAAACTAATTAACTAATTAAAACATTCATTACATTAAATACAATATTTAAAGGTACATATCCAATAACATATCCTTAGCAAATTATTATACTTATTTTAAAATTTTCAGTCTCCTATTTTTTAAAAAACATTTGATGTTGACTGAATCACTGATACCATGTTTTTTGTCAGTTCCTAACCTTAGCTGCCACGTGGTTTCTCTTTGTTCAAAATGATCCTTATAAGAACCCCCCCTTATATTTTTAACTACATGCTCCAAAACAGTAAACAAAAACTTTTTATAACCACTACATATAGTGGAATGCTTGAACAGAGCATTGTTAATATTCCTAGTTTTAATACAATAATAATGTTCTTTAATTCTTTTACTAAGTGGTCCTGTAGACATACCTATGTAAAATTCATTACAGACAGAACAAATAGCAAGATAAACTATGCCACTAGTATTACAACTGTATACACCGTCAATAGGAAGGGTCTTATTTAAACATGGTAAATCAATAAACGGTCCCTCTAAAATAAATCTGCAAGAAGAATAAAAGCCACACTTATACATCCCCTTACAACATCTACTGACATCAGGGTTAGTATTAATAGTGAATCAAAGTGTAAGCACTTTTTTAAACAATCTATTTTCCTATATATAAAATTAGGGCTGTCACCTACAACTTGTATTAATTCACTATTCCCACATAAAATATTCCAGTTTCTAGTAATGATGGACCTAATACTATGTCCATCAACAGACATATCCAAAATACAGGCGGTACCAAAATTATCCTTCCTGTTTGAGTTATTATCATTACCCCTTATAGTCACACATGACTTATTTTCATTAAACCCATTTATTAAAATAGGTGGAAAATCATTGGCCCTTCTTGTTTTTATTTCATTAACTAATCTGTCAAGTAAATTTGAGGGGTACCCTCTGTGCAAAAACATACTATGTATAAACCTGGTTTCTTCATCAAAAGCAGCATCGTCTGAAATCATCCGTGAAGCATGAATAAACTGATCCTTTGGTATATTATTTTTCATAAAACCTGGATGATTGCTCAAATAATGCAAATAACTATTAACAAAAGTCTCCTTCCTATGTATTCTACTTATAAATCTATTATTAATGACATCCCATGTCAGGGTAACATCCAAAAAATGTACTGATAAACCAATATTCCCCACAACAAATTTAAAAAAAATCACTAGAATTATTTATACATTCACAAAAAGAATTAACATGGTCAGTGTCGCCTTCCAAAATAAAAAACAAATCATCCACATATCTACCATAAAAGATAACATGATATTGTTCCATAATAGGTCTAAGAACACTGTGTTCCCACTACCCAAGAACTAAATTAGTGTATGCTGTGGTCGCAGCGGACCTCATAGCTACCCTTCTTAGCTGTTTATAAATTTTTCTATTAAACAAGAAGTGATTGTTATTAAGCACTAATTCTACCAAGGTGCATAAAACAAATACACTATCTGAAGGAAGGTGGGCCACAGTTTCCAAAAATTTTATAACAAAGTCAACCCCTTGCTCATGTGGAATGCTCGTAGGTGTCCCTATCTACATATAACCCCCCAAATATAATGTTGATGTTGTGGAATCCATAAATATTAAGTATGGTTATGTGACCCGGCACTTCCATGGGAAAAGGTGAGCACCATCGGACACTGCCACTGCCATAACAGACTCTTGCAGATACTCATTTACTATTGTGGCAGCTACTGCAAACATTTTTTGGCAATATTCTTATTCTCAACATGAACATTCAGTCATTTTTAAAATTTCTACAAGTGCAGTCCAGTTATGTGGCATTTATTATTTTATGAATCACTCCACCATCTGGCTTTTTTTCATTAGTATACATGGAGAGGGCCATTTTTTTTGGTCTTCTCGGACCTCATCTGAATAGTCCGGCCCCCAGTGCCCCATTTCCACAACAGGTCTTGCAACCATTCTCCTAACCCCCCCCCCCCCCGGACTTACTGGGAGTTGTCGTGGATCAAAAGGTTGTCCCAAGGGTTCAGCCATGTGTGCTTCTGCCCAGGGAGTTTTTTATATATGCCCTACTAACTCTTTCTTTGCTACCCTATGCTCATTGGCTACACCTGAAGGAACCTTCCTCTTTGTCCCATTCCTTCCAATTCATTGACAAGTGTCCACCCACCCTGGATGGACATGCCCATCCCTTCCTGCTGCTTTGTCAGTCACCCAGTCTGCTAATTGAACCCAGGTTGCCTGGGCTATAGGTAAAAAGTTATCCCTTTTTGCCACAGGAGCAGCCTCTGGAGTGGGCAATTTTAATAATGTTGCTCATCATCTTGTCATTATGTGGTCATTAGCTTATACTGCACCCAGTTGTGCTGCTTGGCCGGCTCATCTTGCTGAACATGTGTTTCTGAATTACATTCACCCTTTGAGTAGCTTCTCATCACGCAAATTAGTTTAGCAAGTGACAAGGTTTTCTGAATCCCAGCTTTGGTTTCCTGACTTTTGAGAGCCAAAACAGGTGTAATGCACTTAAATATGGTACTAAAAAATCTATATGTGAGAGTATCCTTATTTTGAAATTAGGAATTAACTAAATATTTTCCAAAAGAATATAGGGATAAGGAATACAATAAACAGAAGCTGCAAAAAAAAACTGATAAGTAAACTAGCAGTTGTGCCAGTTTTGTCACTACTATGCAATGAAATAGTAAATCTCAGCAAAGAAAATGTAAACCTATGCCTAGGGAGAGATGGTGCTCCATGAATGAAGTAGTTTGCATCAACTGTACAGATTGTAGGGATAGAAATGCCTGTACAAAAGTAACAAGTTGCATTTAAATGTCAGTGTACCAAGTGTTTGGGCAACAAAAATGAAAAAGCTAATTTGACAGCAAAAAACAAAGCTTCTTTTTATATGCATAGACTGTGTGTATGCAAACATAAAACCATAGAAAAGACATGTTTTTCTGTCTAAGAAAATGTATTGTCCATTACCGGGCCATGACCAGATAATGAGAGGAAGAAGAGACTGTAGACAACAGAAAGAGGCAGGACCAGGTGGGCTAGAAAAAGGGGGTTAGTGACTTGCAGGCAGGACAAAGACAGAAAACAAATGAACTAGTCTGCCCATCATGACTCATAAATCTACAGGTATGGCTATCATTGAAGGGTGGGCTCTCCCTCAGTATGGCCACTTTTAGTCAGGGTATGGAGGCGGCAGAGGAAGGGGTATTGCTCAAAAAAAGAGAGAGAAGAAGAAGAAGAAGAAGAAAAGATGGGAGACAGCATGTGACTGAAAGGCATCATGTGTAGTAGACAGGTATGAAAGAAGGTGGCTGTTAACTAAGAATGTTTTGCAAAATGTATAGTCTTTTGCTCCATGATTTGGTCTGGGGAGAGCCATCTCTGATGGTGTATATTTCATGACTATTGGGTAAAACTTCATTGCCCTTAGGACTAGCCTGGGATATGCAGATAACTGAGGCTGTTCAGCTATTATGGAAGTTGTGTGCAATTGTAGGTTAGTATGCAGGGCTCAGTATTTGCTAGGGAGGGAATGCACCATTATTGCTTGTAATGTGGCCTAGAAAGTTAAAAAAAGAAAGAAAAAGAAAAGCAGGGGGAGCAGGTTAAATATCTGTTAGCATATAAAAGCTCCTTTTGTTAAGGTTTTTGGTGCTTGCATAGAGAGTTCAGTTTGTTTGTTTGTTTGGTTTGTCATTGTCTGTGTCATGGGTTAAATATCAACCAGTGCTTCTGAGCTGTTTTTGTTAGTAAGGCAATAATTAATTTTTGTATGGGAAGTTAGTTTGGGTTGTTTGGGTTTGTTGGAATTGTCAGTACTTGTGGGGGAGAAGGTGGTACGCAGTGCTTTCCCTGGGGGAGGTTAGAGTTTTAAGCTTAGATGCCTTTTTTTCTGCAATGTTTTGGCTGGTTTTGTTAAGTGGTGGGTAAGGGGATAGTGGTTGCTTCCTGTCTGACATATGTAGCAAGTCACCCATTCATAATTCTCATACTGTTTAGAATTTGCAGAATGTACAGACTTTTCCCTCATAGCTTTAGCTGGATTGTCATAAAATTTGGAGTTTTGGCCAAACAGTCAAAATATTGTCAAAGAATTATGACATATATTCCAGTTTCAGACTTTATGGTCTTCAGAATGAACTTAGGCAAAACCTGTTCTACTAGTAACTTCCTAAATTTATAAAAAAAAAAAAAGCAATATTTAAGGTCTGTACCTGATTTGAGCTGGCATCTTACTGGGGCCTGTATCCCCTCATGGTTTGCAGTGTTGCCTTGGAACAGCACCTTGTTTCGGTCTCTTTCAACCCTTCATTCTTATCATACACAGCAGCAAGAATGTCATGGGGTTCCCCATTTTTGTCAGCTCCTTATAATGTGCTTCTTGCAAATTATTGAGGGTTAATGAGGGTGGTGGGGGATGTCTGTCAGAATAAGGACAACTAGTTGAGTTTTGAATTCATATCCTACATAAAAATGCATGTCCTTGTTGTGGGTGTGGTGGTTTTCACCTTATCCACTCCGTTTGGGATGAGAAATTAATTGTATGTAATCCATGGGACAAAATATTATCACTTTTTGAGACATTGAACATGAACTCAGTCTCTTCATAATTGTTGGAGAAAAGAGAAAAATGTGTTCTTTTTTGTTTGTATGACACCATTCTGATCGGATTGTATAACTTTTTAATCATTCTTCAGGCCAGTTGTAAATATTGTATATATTTAGTAATTTTGCTTCATTTATTAAATAATGTATTAATAATGTATATGATAAATCCTAATGGAAAAGCAATAAAAATCTTTTGATTAAAAAGAAATTAACTGTGTGAGCTGTTGGCTTGTGAAGAGAGCTTGGAAAAGGATGCTAAGGCATAAGGTAGGGAGGCATGTGATGTCCCAGATTCCAGCTGACAGACCTCTTAAGAAATAATAATACTAGGAAAAATAGATATGTATATAATAACCTATAAGATATAAGGTATGGTGGGATGAGAGCGATATCAGAACAAGGAAAGAATAGTTATGCCAGTGGGTATTAATGGCAATGACTGGTAATTCCACCACATGGGCCAGGTTGGGGGGGCAGCCATGGCCTACAGGGAAGGCCCATGGGAAAAAGAGGCTGTTTTTTTCAAGAAGTGGTCATTCAGGTCTGAATTTGAGTCAGTGAGCTAAACAGCTGTGGTGAGTGTGGCATGCCTGGAGCCTCAAAAAAAAAGTCGAAGAAAGCAGGGTGGGGTGGTAGTAGAATATTTTTTTTTAAAGTAAGGGTGAAAATATACATGTTTATAAATAAGGATGAAGCTCTTGCAAGGATACTCAGCAGAGGGGCACAAGGATGATGAATATACAAGACGTTATAGGTAAAGGGAGAGTTAGACAAGTGGGCACAGACAATCTCCTGCCTAATGTTGCCAGGTGGAGGCAGTGGTCCACCACAGAAGGATCTTAGCTCTCAACCTCTTAGCACAAAAAATCCGGACAAAACCAAAAACAAAAGGGGGACAAAGCCCCAAAAATAGGGACAAATTCCAAATATTGTTCTTATAAACTTTGAAAGTTTCTAGAATAAAAGGTCTTGTGTTACCATATATTTTCTGAAGGGTATGAAGTCTGAAACTCAAATGACTGTCTTTATTTAATGAAGTCAGTCCTCAATGATTTGCCACAGAAATCCAGAAAATAACATATTTCATAAGGAACAGACCAACATTTTTATTTATTTATTTATTTGACATTTGTTGACCGGGTTAGTTTGACTGAGCAAAAGCCCTTTTTAAGCGGAGGCCCAGGGAGAAAAGCTCCACAAGTTGTACACACATACAAAATAGCAAGCTATAAAAAATACAGTAAGACATAGAAATGAATTACTTAATAATGGAGTACATTATTTACACATAGAGATTATATACAAACTAATGCCAATGAATCAAGCAGTACCATCACTGTAATAGAGGGTCAGATACATGAGGCAAAACTCTGGACATTCTGCAAAAATGTGTACAGTTGAAAGGTATGAGAGGGACACATTAAACTGTGAGGAACTAGATGGGTGGCAGCTGTTTTAGAAACTGAGAAGCAGCACATTCATGCCAGGTATGCCAGAACTAAAAAGATACGTATAAAGGAGGCAAGACTTCCAGACTGCTAACTGATAAAAGCTTGACTGTATAAATAGATGGAGGATACAAAGGGGGAATGTCATGGCATTCATATAGCTGCAGTATGTTCACAACCAGATATATGAATAAAAAAAAATAATTGAAAAATTTTATATACATATATATATATATACATATATATATATATATATATATATATATATATATATATATATATATATATATATATATATATATATATAATATCTACTGAGTTAAAAGAAGAGGAGAAAGCTTTTACTTGGAGAATTGAAATGATTGTATGCAATAAAAAAGGCAACGTATATGGCCTTGAACTGATCTGTAGGAATTTTAACTGCCTTCACATTATTGCAGAATTTGTCTCTAAGTGTTAGACTGAAGCTTCACTTTGGCATTATGTTGAGAAACTAGATAAAGACACAGCATGGACAGAAGTGGCACTGTAAGCATGTGTAATGGGAACAGGTAAGAAGGATGTCAACGGGTATTTTGGCACACAAGGACAATCGGCAGAGCTGCTTGGATGGGTAGGATTTGTGGTGTGGTTCCAGGGATAAGGGAGTAATCTAGAGTGAAGGTATAGAGGACTTTTTTTAGTTTGTTTGCTGTGTAAGATGTTTAGGACAGAGGGAAATATTGGATAAGGAAGTACACTTTGCTGAGCTTACTAGGACATTTGACACCCTAACAACTCTCAAGGACAAGGTCTTCCCACTTGGGCTGGTTCTCAAGAAGAAACCATGGGAATTTCAACTTAACCATTGCCTGTCCTATCCAGTTAACCAGTCAATTGACAAAAATGATGTCAATATTCTGCATGCATTGCTCAATGACATCTGCCATACTGAAGGACTGAGGGTTCACATGGATGGCAAAGCCTGACATCAAGTTGGTCTTTTGATTGTTACTGGTGCATGCAAAGGACTGGCACCTATTTGAGAAGAGAGTGAAAAATAATTTCTAAGTTGAAAAGGCTATGCCATGGGCTGTGCAGTATTATGTACCACCTTTGAGATGTTTAGCATGGCACTGCACTGGATCTGACTGGCACAGGAAAGGTGATGTCTGATGGGGCATTATCTGGATAAATTCCTGATCATGGACCTATCCAGGAAGGGCACAACAGGAGGAGTGGGGAGATTCATGGATGCGTGCATGGCTCTGGGGATACAGCTGACTCAGGACAAGGAGAAATATGGGTCTGCTATGATCATACCGTTTTTTTTAGGTTGGAGATCTATAAGGAGATGACACATCTTCCTGGTGACAAGCTGTCCTCACTGTTAGTGAACATAAATACAATGAAGAACATGAGAAAAGCAAGAGCAGGTGAGGTAATGGAGCTCTTGGGACTGGTTAACTTTGCCTGTGTGGCTATTGCCCCAAAATACAGTTTTATCAGGGCCTTGGCTTTCTTGTTCAAAGAAGCCAAGCAGAAAAACCATCAGGCTAGGATCATACAGGAAATTAAGTTTTATCTTGATGTCTGGCTGTAGTTTTTAAGGCACTTTGATAGGATTTGGCAGGATGGCTGAGTCAGCAATGGGTAGCTTAGCCTGTATGCTGATGCTGCAGATTCAATGGGGATGGGGGAGTTTCTCTCATTGAAGGTGGTTCTTAGCATCCTGCCTTGCAGAATGGGAGGTGGATGTGAGACAAGACATTCCATTCCTGGAGATTATAACAATCTGGGCAGCCCTAGTAATAAGGAAAAGGAAGTTGTACACCTATATATTAAATACCACTCAGACAGCAGGGCAGAAATAGTGGCCCTAACCATTAGACATACATAAGCAAATAGAATTCACTGAGTAACCAGAAGGCTTATTCAGTTTGTTTGTGTCTTTCGGCTTTTCCCAGTTAGGGGTCGCCACAGCGGAACTCCGGTCCGCTAATGATTGGCAGTTGATTTTTACGTACCGGCTTGCCAGGCCTGATGCACAACCTTCAATGAAGGTACACCCATTCACGCATGTCTCCACGCAAAAGATGCTCTAGCTGAGAGAATCGGACAGCGTCTTACTGTGAGGCGACAACGCTAGCGCAACACCACCATGCTTTAATATTTCTTTCACTGCTATGGGCCAGGGAAGTGCAATGACATTGCTGAATCTCGTTCCTGGAAGCAGCTCCACAGGTTCAGAACCCTGACCCCAGGTATGACATTCGAAGGGGACAGCTTGCTAGACATGTTGTGGAACATTGAACCATGATGGCAGGGAACTTTGTCAGAGAGTCGTGGGCACCCAGTACAAGAGTAGCATATGACAGAACACTGCAGTTGTTCATTGCTAGAATAACAGGATGTGTGTTTTCCTGCATAGTCTGAAGAATGTAAACCCTGAAACTCAAATGTATGTCATTATTTAGTGACTTCAAGCCTCAGTGGTTCATCCAAAAACCACGTGTTATGAGGAACAGACCAAAAATATGAAGCAATAATATGGACATCCTGCAAAAATCTTGACAGTTGAGAGGTATGAAGGTAAGTTTAAATGTAACAGACTACATTATACTACCTCTCTGACAGCACTCGCTAAGTGTTTTATAGCTAAGAAAGCCGGGAAACATATTGCAATTTTTTTCTCCTTTAACTAGTAGTACATGGAGCAGTTAAAGCTCCATGCACTACAAAGAATTATGACCGTCTTACCAGTCGTAACCCAAATTATGTGTTCTCAATATGCATGCCAAGATTCACCTCTTGAGCTTTGCTCTCAAGGTGAATTTCTTGGCATCTGTGTCTTGAACACATAGTAAGCAGGATATCATCGGAGAACCGATCGTAATTCTCTATATTGTTATGATTTTGTCATAATGTAACACATCTGTATTTTCTGATGTATGCTACATTTTGTTTACTTTATACTTTATTAATTATTGTAATTTGTGCATTAAAATTTACTGTTACTCATGGAGCTTTTCTCCCTGGGCCTCCACTGAAAAAGGACCTGTGTCCAGTCGGGCTTTCCCGGTAAACAAATGTTAAATAAATAAATAAATATTAATATAACACTGTTCTTGTTTGCACCCTGAAACTGATGACAACACCTTCAGACTTTCAGAAGCAGAAGCAGCATATCATAGGTTTACATGTTTTAATGTTAGGCATCTGACTTATTGACCTTTGAGAAGCTTGACCACCATTATTACATGTTGTTTTTGTTATGTTATGCATCTGCTTATCAATGTTGTTTTTCAGTACTGTTAGTGAGGTTCTTAGCTTTATTGCAAGTGCTAATTTATTAAAGCTTTGGTAGCATGCAACAACTCTGTCCTTTATTTGAGCTGTCTTATTTTAAGCAATAGATAAGTGGAACATATGCTACTCAGTGTAGGTTACTGAAACATATGCTGACTTTGCTTTAAGTTCTGGACACACATTTTCATACATAATTTGGTCAGGCCTGACTTTATATGCTAAGCATATAGGTTCTCCTCTGTCAAAGGAAAAATATACTTTAAAAATGATCAAAACACGGTAGGTTCAGGTTAAGGCACTTTAATCTTGCAGCAAGGAGACAAAAACATGCTAATTGGGGGTGATACGCACAGTTGATTCTTTAACGATATTCTGAAGTAACGACTAAGTTGTTGGATTGTTTGGTTCACGAAATGTGTCCCGTTATCACTATAAATCTTTTCCGGTATCCCAAATCTGGGTATAATTTCTTTAACAAGGACCTTTGCAACCGTAGCTGCATCTGGGTTTTTAGTTGGAAACGCTTCTACCCATTTGGAAAACATGTCTATAATAACTAGGCAGTATTTCTTATTCTCACATTTATTCAATTCTATGAAATCCATACAAATAGTATGGAACGGATATGGTGGTGTTGGAAAATTCCCTTGCTTAGGCTTCAATGCCCCTTGTGCATGATGCTTGTTACAAACATGGCATACTGCACAAAATTTTTTTGTATAGTTTGTAAACCCATAGGTTGTAAACACTCGATTCACTAACTGTACCATCCCCCCTGTTGAGACATGGCTCTGCCCATGGCTCAACAATGCTGCATATCTAAATAAATTAGATGGCAAAATCGGTTTCTTTTCCTTGGAGATGTACAGTCCCTTCTCGAGGATTGCTCCTCGTTTTATCCACTTTTGTTTCTCAAGATTTGTAGTAAGTGTCTGCATGGTTTTTAACATTTCTAAATCTAAAGTCTCTGAGGGTTGTAATTCCTAACTCAAAAGAAAAGTTTCTGTGGCTGAAGCTGCCTGCTTTGCAGCTGTGTCAGCCCATGCATTACCTTTTGAAATTCTATCCTGTTGTTTTGTATGAGCTACGCATTTGCAAATAGCTACTTTCTTAGGTAACTGAATTGAATCTAACAAGTCTAGAATAAGTTACGCATGATTAATCGGTTTACCAGTAGATGTTATCATTCCTCTATTTTTCCACTGTTGCGCAAAAACATGTACAGTAGAAAAAGCATACTGGCTGTCAGTATAAATGTTCACTTTCTTACCTTTTGCTAAGGTACATGCCCTCATTAAGGCAATCAATTCTGCTGCTTGTGCATATAAGTTATGTGGCAAAGATTTTGCTTCTAAAGTTTCAGTATCAGAAACGACTGCATACCCCACTAGGTTCTGTTCTGTAGGACCCCTCCTGCACGAGCCATCCACATAGCATGTCACCTCGGCATCATCCAAGGGAACATCCATAAGGTCTTGTCTAGGTAATGTCTTTTGCTCAATCTCCTGCAGGTAGCAGTGCGGTTTGCTATCTACAGGGGTCGGAAGCAAAGTTGACGGATTCAAAGTTGTGCATCATTCAATTGTCATATGAGGTTGACCCAACAGAATGGTCATACAGGAAAGATGCCTAGATGGAGAAAGATATGCTACTTTTTCTTGCAGCAAAATAATTGCGACTGAATGAGGCACTCTCAATATGAGAGGGTGGAATAATACTACTGAGGCTGAAGCCTGCACTGCCATTGCAGCTGCAACTACTGCTTGTACACAGTGGGGCAAAGACCGCGCCACTGGATCTAACTGTGATGAATAATAAGCTATAGGGCGTTGTTTGTCCCCATGTTGCTGTGTCAACACTGATGTCATATAACCTTGCTTACAATCTGCAGTTTGAATAAATTGCTTGTTATAGTTTGGTAATCCTAAAACTAAGGATGATGCTATCAACTGTTTCAGCTTACAGAAAGCTGCTTCTGCTTCAGGTATCCATTGTAATAAATCCTGTGCAGCCATCGGCTTTTTAAATATTAAATCAGCCAGTGGAGCAGATTCCAAAGCATAGTTTGGTATCCAACTCCGACAAAAATTAATAGTTCCCAGGAAGGACATCATTTCCTTCTTGGTAGTTGGTCTGGGTGCTTGTAAAATCACTGTTTTTCTGTCTTCATCCAATATTCTACCTTCTTTGGATATTACATATCCTAAGTATTTAACTTGTTTTCTCCAAAGCTGTAACTTGTCTTTCTTCACTTTGTGACCTTGAGTAGCTAAAAATTGTAACAAGGCTATCATGTCTTCTTTGCATTCTTGCTGGGTGGGGGCTGCCAGCAGAATGTCGTCTACATAAAGTAGAATCTGACTACCTTTTGGTGGGATAAATCCCGCCAGGTTACTTGCCATTTCTTGTGCAAATATCGTTGGACTTTCACAATACCCCTGCGGTAATCTGGTATATGTGTACCGCTTCCCCTGAAATGTAAATGCAAACCAATATTGGCTGTCAGGGTGTATCGATATAGAGAAAAATGCATTACTTATGTCTACTACTGAAAAATATTTCTGTTCTGGTTTTAAATCATTCAGTAAGGTGTGTGGATCTGGCACCGTTGGTGCTCTGGGTATAACTGCATTGTTCACTGCTTGTAAGTCTTGGACCATACGCCATTCCCCATTTGCTTTCTTAACAGGAAATAAAGGTGTGTTACATGGTGAATCAGGGGATTCTATTAAGACTCCTTCCTTGAGTAAGGCTGCTATGATAGGTTTGATTCCTACCTCTGCATCCTTTCTCAAGGGATACTGTCTTTTCTGGGGTCTAAAAGCTGACTTTGGCATTATGGTAACTGGTCCTGCTGTTCGTATTAGTCCTACATCTGATTTCCCTGCTGACCAGAGAATGTCTGGTATGTCTCGCAAGGCTTTTTCCTCTTCTTCCAATAATAGTAATACTCAGCTATCCTCACTAGCCTGTGAGTGTACAGCTGGGTATGTCTGTGTGATCCAATTCAATTTCTGTTTCTGTACTCCTTGTTCTGAGAGTTCTAGTTCTGTCTGTTTTTTCCACCTCGTGACTTTCTCACCTAAGTCTGCCCATTTTAAAATTTTATTCTTAGTCAAACTAACATGGGGCAGTCGATTAGATTTGTAGAGTGTTAAAAATTCCTGGGGCAATGAACAGCTTGCTACACTGTTCCCTTCTGCATCCCAGTACAAATTTCGCAATACCAGCCTGTTTGCATGGTTCTGAAACAATTCTTGTTCATAATCTTTATCAGGACCTGGTACAATGCAACAAATGCTGTTTGTCAGTGTCGAGGGAGGGGAACTTACTGATAGCTACATTCATTAGTTCTTCGGTTACTGCCCCTGGACCAGTCGTAACAAAGTCCAGGTTGTACCAATACTGCATTTCACCCTCCGGTCGCACTACAAAAGTGTCCATTTGTCGCTGTGCTTCCATACACTGCATGGTTGGAACTACTGCTATACCAAATATCTGCATTAAATCTCTACCCAAAAGATTCACTGGGCATTTTGCAGAAACTACAATTTTACTTTTCTGAGTCATCCCTGAAACAGGGTCTATTATTGTAATGTCACGGGAGAGTGGCTCCCGATATAGCTGTCCATTAGCTGCTTTCACTAGTATATAGTCTGGTGATTCTGTATCTTCCGGTAGTTTGGAAGGGTGTATCAGGGTGCGTGAAGCCCCTGAGTCACACAAGAATTTAACTTCCCTCCCCTCTACCAGAAGCGCCACTTCCGGTTTTGTGTCTGCTAAGTAAAGGTCTAAGCTCAAAAGAGCTATGTCCAAATTTTCATTTTCTTTTACGTCTGTGTGTTCATATACATCCTCTACCCCTTGTGTCACATCCTCTTCTCCTGCTATCACATTTACACTTACCTTTTCCTGCTCACTTTCACCCAATGATTCCTGACTATCATATAGTCATTCCTCATCTTCCTTATTTTCTGTAGTCGCCTTCTTATTTAGCCTGCAATCCCTTGCTAAATGTCCTTTTTTCCCGCACTTAAAACACTCACCCTTTTTCTTTCTTTCTTCGAAATCTTCTGATCGTTTGTCAGATTGTTTATTTCCCTGGGTATTTTTCTTACCCTTTTTCCCAGTTTGTGCCCGTTTAAAGAAACTTCAGCTCTACTCAGTGGCATACTGCCTGTTCAGAGGTGATCTGTGCCTGACGTATAAAGCATGTCCAACCCGGAATTAATGGACATACTGCACCTCAGAAAATCCAAATCCCATCGAGCTACGCGCTCGAGAGACTTGAACCTCAGCACTGAAATAAATAGGACATGCTGGAGGGACAGATTCATAACCCAGAGGCTCCCTTCACTCTGGAATAAAATCCCAGTCCAGGTTAGGCAGAGTCCCTCATTGACTCTCTTCAAGAGGAATCTTGATGAGTGGATGGGAGATCGTAGGTTTATCCCGGGTATCACTTCTGTGTCACTGTTAGACAGAGGCACAGTATACTAACCTCGAAAAAGGGCATAGCAAAATAAATTTAAAATGGGTGGCGAAAGCCAAACATATTCTGGCTAGGCTTATAAATGCCCTAGGGCAGATAGCCTAGTATGAACCTATGAACCTATAATACTTCTGACCCATCTTCTGCTGAAAATACTTGGGTTTTCTTTTTCTTTTTACTATTAAAATGCCTTTCTGCATGTCTAGCATACTCAAGTAAGGCTTGTAACCTACTTGTTCGGTGATCTATCATATGCTTCATAATGAAGCTACTAATAGGTGCACCCTTTCAAAAATGCATTTTTCAATTGTTGTTCATACGGGGAATCATTCGCTTGATTTTCAGGAACTGTCATGCCACTATGATTGTTAAAACATTCTAATAATCTGGCATAGTACACATCTACTGTTTCTTTTTCCTGCTGTATGCATTGATTAATACAAGTCCAATCAGCCCTAGGCTTCCACTTTTCAGAGATTCGGTCTGTCAGACCTTTCACTCTGCCATCCAGTTCTGCGTCAGTATGTGGGAGTGGTCTAAGTTGTGCGTCACGAGGATTCCAGCTGCCACAAATCATGTGCCAATCTGGACCTACAATTTGTCTAACTACTTTTTCTACTTCCTCTCCATTCAAATGGTAACTTAATCTCATACCTTGTAAATCTTCTAAAAATTTCCTAAAATTCACTTTTGGGTGGGGAATACCTTCTGTGGCTTTCCGGATATCTTCCGGTGTCCACGGTCTATAAACTAAAAGAGTCAGATCCTGTCCTGCCTGGGGATTCGGTACTTCTATGAGCGGACATATCTCTTCTTCACTCATAGCTTGTGATGCTCTATTTAACTCATTTAATTCAATATCCCTCCTCAAGTCGCGTGTTCGAGACCTGGTCTCGATGGAATTCCTGACAAACAGTTGTGCAGGGACAGCTGGGTTTAGCGGAGGTGGATCAGCTTGTCCACTCGTTTCATATTCTGGTAATGGAAGTAGAGGGGGCGAAGGTGGGGCCGTCGCTATTACTAAATTATTATCTTCTTTGTCTAAAAACATCGTTTTTGAATTTTTAATTCTTTGCTCCCTACGATTTGCTTCCTCAGGCCACCTGTGCACCTGAGGAACTCCTAATTGTCTCTGCTTTTTTAATTTGCCTTTCCCGTCTATTTTTAACTGTTTTACAAGTTTCATAAGTGCGAGTTTATCTAAATTACCCTCGAATTTGTACTTATTGACCAATTTGGTATAATATTTAACATTATCGGAACGCTGTAATTGCATATGCTTCACGTCTTCAGTTAGGGGCGTGTCCCGGGAACTTTTTGTGCATTGATTTCCCATTGGTGTCTTAACTAAGCTGTAAATTGTTACGTAACCCTTTCTATCACGTGGTACCACAAATCTACACCTTTTTCACAGTTTATCTAGAATAACTGTCTACCTATTCTGTTTCCCTGATCTATGACAAAAAACAGTAACACCTTCTTCTGTCTCTAATTTGCACAAGCAATTTACCTGACAAAAAAAGAATAGTTCTGTTACTAGTCCCTGATCTTGAAACAAAAATAAGGTAATTCCTCCTTACCTGACCCTCTGTGAGCTGATCCACTGGATCGTTGACTCGTCCACCAATCCCAGATCAGAAACAGTGTCTGGCCTCTTTCGAACGACAATTCAGTCGGAGGTCTTTCAAAGCAGAAGAGCCGATTTGGCCTCTTCTCCGTACGGATGCATGCCACCGGGCCCAATTCTGACCTAGGTCCAGAGCGAGAGATACGTATTCCGGTCCGAAGGACCAATCTGTTAAAGGAAAAATATACTTTAAAAATGATCAAAACACAGTAGGTTCAGGCACTTTAATCTTGCAGCAAGGAGACAAAAACGTGCTAATACAGAGTTTGTCTAACCAGAAACAGGAAATGCATTCATTTTTATAGGTTATCAAATTAATCCTGTCCTACCATGCTTACGTAACGAATTACCACCTTTTGGTCATCATCTGCTGACCATCTTTCCCATGATTTTCTGCTGATTTAAACAATTTTTATGTGAAACATCCTGAGGAAAACAACATGGCCTTGGTTACTTTCAGTTAGATACTTGTTATGTTACATTCAAGATACTATAGCTAAGTCGAACACAATGCTAGCAGTTCATTTCTCTAATAAGCCTTTGTCTAACTTATCTCTAAACTACTGCAGCTGTAGAGGTTCCCATCCTCTGAACAAGGCTGCCTGTCTGGAATCATTACATTTATTCAATGGTATATTGTCTATTCATATGCTTCTGACCTAGCAGATTAACACCTGCTTCTCAAGCACATTTCCACAAGGCAAAAACAAGAATATCGCTGTGCTAGCAGTTACTAGGTCAGAGGGCAACTTGCAAGTTTCAGTAAGCATGCTGCAGTTTCAATAAGGCATATTTTTGGTCTCATATGAAACTCAATTTATATAAATCACAGTGCATAAGAAATAGAATGAAAAGCATATTAAAAACATTTGATTATTAATTTGTCATTAAGCATACACATATTAATACATATTTTTCTAACATCCTCTAAGACATCTGTAAAGAGAACAGAGACAGTAGTCCATGACAGTAGATAATATTTTCCAGCTTCCTTATTTTCTTTGTTAGAAACCTCTGACCTTTATCAAGCTGTCAGGCAGTTTATATTTAGGCTGTAGTATGCAGCATTATATCATTTAATTGGCCTGATCAGTGATGTATATGAAGGTTGTTGTACCAGTGGCCAAATAACCTGTGGGTGATGTTAAAATAACTACTATATTGATATTTGCCATAGGAAATTCTGCTGACACATTTTCTCTTACAACAGTGCTAAGGTTTATTGTTTTTGTTTTTTTAACCTGGCTTTTGTGACTGTGGCATATATATCAATCAGTAATGGTGTGTGTGTGTGTGTGTGGGGGGGGGGGTCTCTCTGAATTACTTTTTTTTTAATGAAAATGAAACTACAGTTAGTTGTGTTCTTCAGTGTATAGCTCTGTCATGTTTAATAAGCATTTTGCATGCTTGTACTAAATGTGGTGTTTAATGATCCACAGGTTATCAGAGCACAAACTCATTACAGTCAACCAAGTGCTACTAAAAAGGATTTTGCCATAGTTCTTCTGTGTTTGGGTGTCAACCTTTCACATGGGAGTGTATATAACGTGCTACAGAGTAACCCTTTCTGTAGCTGATTGCAAAAATTGCTCAGTCTTTATTTACTGACCATTATAATGCCTGTGGGCATACTTGGAATATTCATGCTTTTCACCTTTTGCACCCATCTTTTATTATTTTCCTGTTATAGATTCACTTGTGTGGGCCTATACTGAGCGAAAAGACTTAATGCTTATCAATAGGCAATTATGAAATACTGACCTCTTTTTCTTTACTCATCTTTGCAGCTAAGATAAAAGCATTTTTTCCTAAATAATTGATGGCTTGTGTTTTGTTCAATATCTGCTGTCTAATAACTCATACTGGTGACATTTAACTGCCTGGTAACTAAATGTACATGGTTTGTAAAGAAGAGTTTTCGTAAAGAGCAAACCTCTATTCTGTCATATGTAAACATCCTCATGATTCAAAATACATAATCACAGCACATGTCAAATGAGATGAGTACCTGGCTAGACTTTGTCTACTGTTGGAACTTTTCATTTATGTTATACTTAGCTACAAGCTGCAGATTCTTAAAGAATGTTGGGCCAGCTGAACTAGTTTAAAGGACCACTGTTAACTTTCTCTGATCCTTATTTTTAAGACACCTTAGTGTGTGTATATTTGTTGTGTGCTAGCAAAGTTGTGTATCACTTTGTTCAACGAGACACTGCTGGTGCTTATTTTGTGTTTACAAAGCATTCACAATTTGTGTTATGGATTTTAAAAACCATCACTGCAGTTATTCATGTGCTTGTCTAATTTTGTTACAATCCTCTGAGTTTATATCACATATTTTGCAGAACTTAAACAGGAAAGTGTTCATGTTTGCTTTTGGTATTGGTTTCATAATGTATGGCTCTGGGCAGGCATCTTTTCTATTTACTTTTGAAACTGCTTTCTATAAGTTAAGGTGGGAGGGAGAAGGGGGCAGCCACCCAGGCGCAAAATGTTAGGGGACGTGATCAGCAGACCCTGCTTAGTCTTCAATTTACTTCAGTATTGCATTTGCAGTCAGAGCTGAAGCTCTGTAGTGCATAGTATATGGCATTAACTGTTGCAGCTGCTTGCTACATGCAGTTTGCTACAGCTTAAAAGGAGAGAAGAACTTTTTTTGCTTTTGCTGCTCTAGTCTAAGATCTGACGAGCTTTTTTCATTTGTTTTGCTTGTCAAGTTTAACATCTGAGGAGAGCTTTTCTTCTTCTTTTTTTTTTTTTTTAGCACAGCAGAGGTGCAAGAATTGTTAGATAAACCACTGCTGCTTTCATTATTATCTGAGTGTTATCTAAAACCAGACTTCTTAAGACCTTCAGCTATTACAAAAGTGCCCTTTTTCACTACATCTGATAAAAATGTGTGCTCCTTGGTCAGAAAGGCTGCACCTGTCCTGTAGTGGGAAAAATCCTATGATTCTTTCCTGCTTTTGTAATACTATATGTTATAGTAATAGTGTATACATGGAAGCAAAATTATTTCATTAATCCCCTTTTGTCTTTTCCTAGTGTGTTTCCACTGACACATAATCATAAAGCTTGTGCAGAGAAATGTTCTTTTTTTAGTATTTACTTATCCTGGTCTGCCCCATTACATAGTGACTGACCTATATACTGTAACCTAAAGTTTTGTTTGTTTGTGTCTTTTGGCTTTTCCCGGTTAGGGGTCGCCACAGCGGAACTCCGATCTGCTAATAATTGGTAGTGGATTTTTACGTACCGGGTTACCAGCCCTGACACACAACCTTCAACAAAGGCACGCCCCATTCACGTATGCCTCCACACAGAAGACGCTCTCCTAAAGTAATTAAGTTTATACCAGAAGCTAAAATCCTTCCACAGGCACATGCAGTGTGACTGAATAGAAAACATACTTAGTTTAGCACTGATCAAGTTCTTAAGGTGTTTTGCAGCAAAAAAACTACTCACTTTGGCATCATGGTACGTGGAACACAAAGTCCCAAACAACACTTCTTCCCCATTGCACTTTTAGACACTGTTTTTGAAAAAAAGAAAAATTGTTAGAAAAGCAATTTACATATATTTATACCACTGATACTAAAAAGTATAGTTGACCTCACTGACATCAAATTAGTGAAAACATGAGCTGTGTCTATAGACATTAAAGGGTGTGTGGATGTGCACTCACAGAGGGGTGTCCATTAAAGCCCGTGGACCACCACACACTGTCCTTAAAGTCATGTCACCGAAGGATGTACTAGTTTTATTTGGTTGCCTGTTTAATAAAAAGCGTGTGATTTTTTTTAAACATGGCTCAAATAAATAAGGGATGAGAGCAATACAAATGTATCACTCAACTCACTAGATACAACAATACACCTCTAAATGTGAACAAAATGATGTTCTAGGTGTCAGCTAGTTTTTCAGTTATGTGATTTGCTTTTGTGATTCATGTCTGCAGCACCCTTCTGATATCTGTCATCTGACTCAGTTGAAGACAAATAGTTGAGTTATATATAGCTGCACAGCTGAATAAGGCATCTGGTTATGCATACCTTCTTGTGGATAATTTTGCATTTGAAGCCCACTCTCTGACCACCTACCTCTGCATAGGTCCTAAAGTTTGAATATTAAATAGTTTCAGACACAAATTGTACTCTCAAAAGACACAGCTTCCTGTATTCTTTAATGACCAATCAGTTTCAGATTTTCTAAGTAACTTGATTAGAACAGCTTGTTATATTAATCTACACTGGAATCTGCATTAGGAAGTCTCACTTAGTCTCTTTCTGAATAGCTGTACCTTGTGAAATATAGTTCCATTTGTAATATCTTCCTGTGAAATGGCATTTCCCATCCTGAACCTTATGCATGATGCAAACTTATGGCAAAGAGTGTAAGTGTTGGGTATTTATGAACTATAGATATTTATTAATATCAAATCTAAAATCTATCTCAGTGAGTGCTGCTATGAATTGCCACAGTTACAAGGACTGCTTACATTTACTAGTATAATGACAG
Source organism: Protopterus annectens (assembly GCF_019279795.1). Classification (NCBI taxonomy): domain Eukaryota; kingdom Metazoa; phylum Chordata; order Ceratodontiformes; family Protopteridae; genus Protopterus; species Protopterus annectens. Next base: position 451,719,713 of record NC_056735.1, read on the forward strand.
TTTCTTAAACTTTGGGGAAGTTCTACATTTTGCTGCAAAACACCAGCATATTTTCATGTTGCTGACTGATAAGTGCAAGCAGCAAAAGGAAAAGGCAATTTCACAATACAAATATACAATCTTTGGGGATGGAAAAGTGCATTTTACTATGATTGTAGGCATGGCAGAGTACTTTGGTGGAAAACACTGAAAACAAAATAAAAAGTTTTAATTTATCTGTTTAAACTTAATGCTGTGACTCTGGATTTTTAAAGCAGATTCAGCAATCTCACTGTTACCCTGCCCCGTAGTCAAATTTTACCCAAAAGGTACTTCTACATAGTAACAGACTAAATAAACTTTCATGACAGAAATGCCAAATCACCATGCAATAGTTCATAATAAGTGCCCGCTGGATGAAATACTGAAAATTAGAGCATGAAATATTAAATACTAAATGGAGCCTCATAAGCTTAAAATTTATAGATTCATAGATATTCCAAGGTCATTGATTTTCATGACCAATCTCACCTTGCCAGTTCCCTCTCTCAAGCAGCACCTCCATTCTCCATGAGGGCCATACTGGTGAATCCTGGAGTAAATTTGTAGATACCAATCCAGTCATCTAGTTTATGTTTAATGAAAGATACTGAGTTGCACTGCTTAACATGCAGGGAAAGTTTATTCCAGAGATTTGAGAGACATTGGGTTATAAACCTATCCCTTCATCATGTTTTATTTATCTGTTGGTGAAGATTTTGGTCCCCTGGTTTTAGTACTGGTAGAGTTAATAGGTTTGCAGATAAACAAGAGGTCCAGGACAATCAGGTTTCTAAAAGAGCAATTAAGTGAAACAGAAATCTCCCTTTGAAAGTCTGTAAGACACTGAACAAAGGGATAGAGCTTTCACTCACTCTTGATAGCTGAGAGACTTTATACCTGTGAACATTTTGGTTAGGAACCTTTGGGTTCTACTACTTTCTATTAACAATTAATGAATCTGCTCTTAGTTACAGCACAATGGCATGAAAATTACAGAACCAACTGATATTGGCAACGTCCTGGCAGATAGGTTCAGTGTTAACTTTACCCCCCACCCCCACCCCCTAAAGGGCCCATAACTATACAGGAAGAATGGAGAGTCCCTGTAATCCCAACTACGCAGGTAAAAGCTGCACTCTCTAAAGCCAAAAACACAGCATCCATGGGGCCAGACAACATCCCAGGCTGCATTTTACACAAACTTCAGAACGAACTGGCTCCCCACCTAAGCACCATGTTCAGTCATAGTCTCACATCAGGCTTTATGCCCACTGAATGGTGCACAGCAACAGTTATCCCACTCCACAAAGGGGGAGCCACCTCTGATCCCGGGAACTATTGCCCTATTAGCCTGATGGGCTAGAATGTATCATTGTGGAACTCATAAACAAAAACAATGGTAACCTCCAAACTCTGGACCCCACCCAGTTCAGGTTGAGAAAGGCAGATCATGCTTCCTGAACCTGATCGACTTCTTTGAGGCAGTCACCAAAGCTGAGACAAGGGTAAGGTGGTTCACACAGCCTATCTTGACCTCGCCAAGGCTTTTGACACCATCCCCCATTCTGGAATTATAGCTAAACTCATTAAACGAGGTATAAATCCCTACGTCACAAGATAGGTTGCCAACTGGTTCACTGACAGAACCCACACTGTAAAAGTTGCAGACTACAAATCTGACTTCAAACCAGTGACAAGTGGAGTATCACAGGGTTCAGTCCTGGGACCTCTCTTGTTTGGTATCTACTTTTCTGAAGTACAGGCTAACACAGAAGGTCTTTGGCTAATGAAGTTTGCAGATGACTGCAAACTAGGAGCCATAGTTGAGTCCCCAAATGAAGTGGACATCCTACAGAAGGGCCTCACTGAGACAGATGCCTGGTGTCAGAACCATGGCCTCAAGCTCAATGACAAAAAGTGCATTGTCATCCCTTTGGTAAAAACTCTGTACCCATGAACTACCACATAGTTGGCAGTCTACTTAATGCTGAATGTGTAATGAACCTATGAACCTATGAACCTATAAGAGACCTGGGTACCCAGGTGGACAGTAGTCTCTTCTTTGATAATCACATCGCCACAGTTTTCAGGGAATCCTTCTATGTGGCACACCTCATCACATACATCTAGGAAAAAAGAGATCATTGTTCCCCTCTACTCGACACTCATTAGACCCATTATAGAGTACAATGCCCCTTTTAGAATGTACCTCACAAAACATCTGCAGCATCTAGAAAGGCCACAGAAGTACCTCACAAAGAGGATTACTGGCCTCAAACAGATGCCCTACACTGACCGTCTCAAAAAACTCCAGCTTTACTCTGTAGCATATCGCCTTCTCTGAGGTGATCTCTGCCTAACATATAAAACTATGTCAAACCCAGAGCTGTTGGACATGCTACACCTAAAGAAATCCCAATCCCTTCGAGCTCCATGCTCTAGGGACCTAAACCTTGTCACCACAATAAACAGGACGTACTGGAGGGACAGATTCCTGTCCCAGAGACTTCCCATACTCTGGAACAAGCTACCCATCTATGTCAAGCAAAGTTCCTCATTAGCACTCTTCAAGAAAAATCTTGATAAGTAGATAGTAAATAAGAAATACACCCCGAGATCACTTCTGTGGCTCTGCTCGACAGGAGCACAGGGAAAAAAACTTTTTTGGGTGGCGTAAGCCAGGGAACTTTGTTGGCTAGGTTTACTTAGGCCCTTGGGCCGATAGCCTAGTACCTACCTATGAACCTATGAATTAAGTAATAATTAATAGTATATTAACTAATCAACCAAATATATTATCAGGTATCATGGAGGAAGCATTTTTGGTCTTTGTTAGTACTTTCAGTAAATGATCTTTAGAGATAATTGGGAGAGAAAGGGATTCAGATTTTTCAGGGCTTTGAATAGAAGTCTCAGAGGTAAGGTTGCCACTAAATGTGTTAGGAAGTAGATTGGCAATGACTGCTGGGTTAGAATAGGAGGCCCCATTAGAAAAAGTAAGGATTTTTTTTTAGCTTTCTAATATAGCTAAGGAATGATTTATGATTATCCTTGGCTTCAGAGGCCAGCCTAAGTTTATGGAATCCTTTAATGGATCTGATAGGCTTCTAGTCCTCTGTGGTTTTTTTTCTTTTTAAAGCTTTTGATATGATCATTGAGAAGATGGATTTTGGCCATACTAAATAATTTAAGAGTTTATTTATTTTGTTGAATAGTCTGCTTATGATGGTAGACCGCCTAAATGGTTTGTTTTTGAAATTCCCATGATACTTGTTTTTGGTAGGAAGTGTTGCTCTTTGCATTTTTCTAAATGAGTGTAGAATTTCTTAATGACACTTTCTGCTGTATTAAGGTCTAAGGACTTTATCAGTATCTTATGAACCACATTATCAAACATGTTAATCAAAGCATAATACCTCATAAATGATGACAGTTTCACAACATTGGATAGAGCTGTGCAGTGATGCTGCCTAATACATTTGTAAAATTAACATAAAATGTTCACATATTAAAGCAAGGCTAATATTTGCAGTTATAAATAATACTTAATATTTTCTAAAATACCAATTTCAAAGCACCACCTTGTAAACAGTAGTAGTGTCTTTGTGCAGCTCTGTCCCAAAAAGTAATTTTGCAGTCCCTGAGCAAATTTTTTTTCTGGTGGCTTTTATATAATATTAGTGGCAACACATATGGTATGGGGAACCACAGATAATCACATTAATAATGTAGATTAAAATTGTTATGAAGTACCCAAGTTGTGGCTGTTTATTGAAATGATCATTGAATGACACTGAATCAGAAATTCTCACTGACATGCATTATAGCATTTTTCTCAGTTCGAAGACAGAGGAAATGAGACGTGCCTACAAGCCCCAGGTGGTGTATCAACAGGTAGAGGTGGTATATCATAGGTTCATAGGTGGGTAATAGGCTATTGGCCCTAGGGCCTATACAAGCCTAGCCAAAAAGGTACCATGGCTTTCGCCACCCAAGAAAATTATTTTCCTGTGCCCCTATCAAGCAGAGCTACAGAAGTGATCCCTGGGGTGAATTTCCTATTTCCCATCCAATCATCAAGATTTTTCTTGAGTGCTAATGAGGAGCTGTGTTTGACATAGATAGGTAGTCTGTTCCAGAGTATGGGAAGTCTCTGGGACAGGAATCTATCCCTCCAGCATGTTCTGTTTATTGTGGTGACAAGGTTTAGGTCCCTAGAGCGTGCAGCTCGGAGGGATTGGGATTTCTTTAAGTGGAGCATGTCCAACAGCTCTGGGTTTGACATAACTTTGTATGTTAGGTGATATGTGACGGAGTAAAGCTGGAGTTTTTTGAGATGGTCTGAGTAGGGCATCTGTTTGAGGCTAGTAATCCTCTTTGTGAGGTATTTCTGCGGCCTTTCCAGTTGTTGTAGATGTCTTGTGAGGTACATACTAAAAGGGATGTTGTACTCTATAATGGGTCTAATGAGTGATGAGTAGAGGGGAACAATGATCTCTTTTTTCTGGATGAGAAACCTTTTGTGATGAGGTGTGCCATGTAGAAGGATTTCCTGGCCACTGTGGCAATGTGATTATCAAAGGAGAGACTACTGTCCACCTGTGTCCCAAGGTCTCTTATCACACTTTGGATGTTAAGTAGACTGCTGCCTATGTGGTAGTTCATGGGTACAGAGGTTTTACCAAAGGGGATGACAATGCACTTTTTGGCATTGAGCTTGAGGCCATGGCTTTGACACAAGGCATCTGTCTCAGTGAGGCCCTTTTGTAGGATGTCCACACCGTTAGGAGTTTCAATTATGGCTCCTAGTTTGCAGTCATCTGCGAACTTAGTTAACCAAAGACCTTCTGTGTTAGCCTGTACTTCAGAGAAGTAGATACCAAACAGGAGAGGACCCAGGACTGAACCCTGTGGTACTCCACTTGCACTGGTCTGAAGTCTGATTTGGAGTCTGCTACTTTCACAGTGTGGGTTCTGTCATTAAGCCAGTTGGCAACCCATCTTGTGACATAGGGATTTATACCTAGTTTAGTGAGTTTATCTATAATTCCAGAGTAGGGGATGGTGTTGAATGCCTTGGCGAGATCTAGATAGGCTGTGTCAACCACCTTACCCAAATCTATAGCTTTGGTGACTGCTTCAAAGAAGTCTATCAGGTTTAGGAGACATAATCTGCCTTTTACAAACCTGAACTGTGTGGGGTCCAGAATCTGGAGATCTGCAATGTCTTTGTTTATAAATTCCATGATGATACGTTCCATGGCCTTGCAGACCAGGCTCATCAGGCTAATGGGGCAGTAGTTCCCAGGGTCTATCATGGCTCCCCCTTTGTGGAGTGGGATAGTAATGGACACAAACCTGAGGTGAGACTATGACTGAACATGGTACTTAGGTGGGGTGTCAGTTCATTCTGCAGTTCGTGTAGAAGGCAGCCTGCGATGTTGTCAGGTCCCATGGATGCTGTGTTCTTGGCTTTGGAGAGTGAGGTTTTTACCTGTGCAGCCATGATTACAGGAACTTTGCATTCTTCCAGTATAGAGATGGGCTCTTTAGGGGGTGAGAGGGGGGTAAAGTTAACAGTGAACCTATCTGCCAGGATGTTGGCAATATCAGTTGGTTCTGTATATTTAGTGCCATTGTGCTGTAACTCAGAGCAGATCTGAGTGTTGCCATTGAGATTGTTGACATAGCTATACAATGCTTTGTGGTTGTCTTTAGAATCAGTGGCGATTTTGTTTTCATAACTAGCTTTGGAGGATATTATGAGGGATCTCAGCTTCTTACTGAGGCTGACCAGAGAGTTCCTCCAATCATGGGATTTTACTCTTTTTTGCAACAGTTTCTTTCTTCTGCTGTCAAGTTTGTTTATGGCAGAAGACCACCAGATTGGCTTCCTTTTTTTGGAGGATAGCATCTTGGCTCTGTTAGGGATAGCACGATCCATGCACTTGTGTAAGTGCTTATAAAGTGCATTTGTGTAGGATTCAGCATTGTATCTCTATTGTCCATCTGCATGGGTGTCGTGAAGTTTGCCACTTCTGTCTTAAGTATGAAGTTGGCTTTGGAGAAATTTTTTATGGTTGTTTCCCTAATTGGGGGGGGGGGAGTGGGATGTGGATGTCCAGGGTGATTAGATTGTAGTCAGATCTGACCAATGAGGAATTGACCTCTGGTGTGGAGCACTGGTTGCACATGTTGGTGATGACCAGGTCTAGGATATTGCCGCCCCTGATGAGGGTGTGGATAAGCTGATCCAAGGCATTGGAAATGATGAAATCCAGAAAACGTTGAGCAAAAGAATTGGTACATGAGTAGATTTCCCAGTTAATGGTAGGGTAGTTGAAATCATCCATTATTAGAGTGTTGGGTTGTACCCTAATATTTTCCAGTGTATCAAGAAAAGAGGAGTGGGAATCCTGGAGCATGGTGGGGGGTCTGTAGAAAGCTACAATCTGGATTGCGGTCTTGCCCAGAGTTATTTGAACTTGGATAATCCCGGATGCATTATGCTGAGCAACTAGCTTAGAGGTGTGGCTATCTTTAATGAATATGGACACGCCTCCGCCTTTAGTGTTTTGGTCTGGGTTAGGTGGCCGAAAGGTATGGTATGAATTATAGCAAGGTAATGCAGGAGTGCTCTCTGGAGCTGTGAACCAGGTCTCTGTCACTGCACAGATGTCGATGTTCTCCATTTTAAGGAGTGCCTCGAGTGAGTGCATTTTGAGGTTTAGACTTCAGGCATTGAGTAGCATTACCCTCAGATTTTGCTTGCTTGTACTTGTTACGGTGGTGAATTTGCCATTTGAACCTTGCCCAAAAAAGGCACTATAGGGGTGGCAGGAGCCTTTGGCAGTATCCAGAATGTCAAGGGTGACAGTTGCAGGCCATCTCTGGCAAAGCATAGTGGTCTGTGTCAATCATGTCATCCCAGGCAGACAGATACTGGATTCCCTTAGAATGACACCAGAAGCTTAGCCAATTGTTGAAGTCAATCATTTTGTCTTTGTACTGTGGTATCATTCTGGATGATGGCAGGATGATACTCAGGGTCAGGGTCATACCTGCCTGGGCTACAAGATCGGAGAGCTCCTGCATGTCTCTTTTCATGTAGTCCAGGGAGGTACATTTCAGGTCATTCACACCAACATGGACAATGACAGTCATATTTGTACTTCTTGTGGAATGACCTGAGTGCATGCATTATGTGGTGGATCCTGGCACCCGACAGGCAGCTGACAGGAACTTTCTCCTTGTTTAACCTGGTAAGTGGAACATCAGTGTGCCCTACTATAGAGTCACCTATGACTAGAGTGTTGGGTACGTTATGCCTTATGGGCTTTAGTTGAATGGCACACTGAGTTTGTGGGCTATGCGTCATTTGGGTTGTGTTGGGGGGTTGGAGTTTACTTGTATTTCTGCTTTGGAGGTCGCAGTTGTTTGGGCAGATTTTTATTGAGAGCCTCCACGAATGTAGGTGTGTGTTTTGGTGCTGTAGGTTTTCAGGGACTATGTGATGAGTGTGGTGTGGTGCAAGTGTTTACCTTCTCCTCTTGACTGTCTAGTCCAGTCTTCAGTGAAGGGAGCTTTGCTTCCAGGCAGGTAGAGGTGGTGTATCCACAGATAGAAGTGGTGTATCCACAGTAGGAGGGTTAGATGTTATTCTGGGAGGCAATAATGAAGTATCTTCTTTATTAAGGGTAAATAAAACTAAGCCATTAAACAAGTAAACAGCAAGAATGATTTTGTTCTTCATT